>NC_072895.1:52121212-52424242 GCF_027943255.1 Anastrepha obliqua
TATATATGTATATATAATTGGCGCGTACACCCTTTTTGGGTGTTTGGCCGAGCTCCTCCTCCTATTTGTGGCGTGCGTCTTGATGTTGAATGGACCTACAGTACAAATGAAGGGACCTACAGTTTCAAGCCGACTCCGAATGGCAGATATTTTTTATCAGGAGCTTTTTCATGGCAGAAATAAACGCGGAGGTTTGCCATTGTCTGCCGAGGGGCGACCGCCATTAGAAAAAAATTTTTCTTAATTTTAATATTTCACCAAGATTCCAACCGACGTTCTCTCTGTGAAATTCCGAATAGTAGTCACGCACCAACTCATTCGGCCACGGCGGCCGCCCAATTAGTAAATACTATGTAGATATTTTTATGCTATAATTAACCATTCTCTTGGCATTATACCATCGCATTTATATAAAATTATAAAAAAATAATTTGCGCTTTTAATTGACAAAGTGTTTGCCAAAAGTATTTCTTTTAATCAATAAATGTAGTGTTTTTTGGAAATTTAGGCCCCAAAAAATGGCTTATTTCCAAGTGCTCTTTCTAATATTTTTTTCTAAGCTTAAATTTAAACTACATATACTTGAAATATGAATTAATTTGAGACAATTAAAGCTAAACCGGTTCGAATTTGAAGATGTGGCAATTGGCAATTCGGCTCTTATCATTGCCATACTCAAATACAGAAGCTCAGCGAATTTTCAGTCCAATGAATACGTTTGAAAGCAAAATTCAAGACCATTTACCTCTTCTTTCAGCAATGCATTGTTCCCTTTGAAACATGTGTTAAAAATAGGTTGTTATTGTGACAAGTACAATTCACCACCTGATGTAAGTTGACATGCCGATAGCCAAAACATTTAGCAAAATTCAAAATATGTCCTGAAGTCAATTTTATGGCCATAAGCCGGGAAAATAAATTTTGGAAATAATTTGTGACTTGTCTATTTTGTATGTTTCGTGCTTACATCTATTTTTGAATGTTTGACCGAGCTCCTGGTCCTATTTGTTCTGTGCGTCTGGACTCCATTCCACAAATTTATATGTCTAGAATCACATTTTTCTTTTATAATTATTGTATAATGATTTATATTTAATTATTTTATGTTAATTTTAGATTTTTTTTAAGGCAAACTGCTACGGAAACAAGTGTTTTTGGATTTAAAAAAAAAAATATAGTGTTTTTTTAGTGCAACACTCATTTGTTCAAATTTGGCTACGTTTTGAAATTCAAAAGTCGGCAACACTGTTTTTTTCTTATTTTAAGAGCTTTTTGTAATGTGTAAATTGCATGATTTGTGCTTGATAGCTCGGAAGATTTGTTAAACCACACCTGTGTGGTGTCGCAAATCACTTTTTGTTAAGTGGGACTTATGCAGAAAGCTACTCTTAGTGAGACGAGCTTGTTGATGCAGTGCATCGGTGGATACCTGTGGCATGCATGCAATGTATGCTTTCTTTTGAGTATTTTATTATCCTCTGGAGAGATGCAGCGATCGGCTCGGTAAACGAAATGCGCAACTTGCAGAAAACTGGCAGGTGGCAAAGAATTTAAGCTTGAGTCGCTGAAACGTATTATAAAATGTATTTCATATATTCAAAGTTTAAGTTTAATTAAAAGATAGTTATGAAAATTTATTTCAGAGAGGTGACAGATATTTTAAACAATATAATTTTATTTAAGCTTTAATATAAAAAAATTATTTGAAAATAATACAATATAAAATTCGCTTAATTTTTAAAAATAAATTCTGGGCAGGTGGAAACCCTACTTTTTTAATTTAAAGCTTTTTCTCGCACTTTTCGTTTGAAATCGTATTCTAATAGTTTACTTATGCTATTGTATTTTTTATCATTTTTTAGTTACACCTTGCTATAGTTAACCTTGCTATAAAATAAAACTCCCCTAACACCAAATGTTTAAAATGCACAACGTAGTATTTTCCTCAATTTGGTGAAAACACTTTCATTTTTTTTCGCTGTTTGTTTTTATGGTTTTAGATGTTTGTATTTGATAGCAGCAACTCTGTTCACGAATATATTTGGAGTACAGCTTTCTTTAAGAAATTTGGTAACAATATTCTAATACCTTTAACTTGTTTATCCTCAGAGTCCAAACTATAATCCATATTTCTGGAACCGGTTATGATATCCCAGTGAAGGGACTACCACAAATGCGATGCCAAAATTTGAATACCATCGGTCAAGTAGTTTCTAAGTCAAACATAAAAACAAATATGCATTGCATTTTACAGTTACGTATAGAGTTGTAATGAATTCTCGGTGAGATGGAACCAGTGCGACAAATTCGAAACTAAATTTCATTTCACTTTATTTATTTATATCAGTAGTACAGAGTAAGACTTAGGTCTTTTAATAGTACAACATTATTATATACAACCAGAATGATTTCACTTGAAACTTTCATAATCTGAATGTTTATATCTGTTCATTAACAAATCAATCCAACAATTGTAGCTTGTCACGGAAAGTTTTAGGCTCCAGCAGCGACTCCGACTCCGACTCCGACTCCGACTCTGGCTCTGACTCTGACTCTGACTCTGACTCTCACTCTGACTCTGACTCTGACTCTGACTCTGACTCTGACTCTGACTCCGACTCCGACTCTGACTCTGACTCTGACTCTGACTCTGACTCTGACTCTGACTCTGACTCTGACTCTGGCTCTGACTCTGTCACTGCCTGTGCTTCTGGCTCTGGCTCTGGCATTGACTCTAATTCTGTCTCCGGCTCCGACTCTGACTCTGACTCTGTCACTGCCTGTGCTTCTGGCTCTGGCTCTGGCATTGACTCTAATTCTGTCTCCGGCTCCGACTCTTAATCCTAATCCAAACATAGTTGCTTTTATATTCAAGCGGTATAAAAAAGTGAATATTTTAGGACTGGGTAAGTTTAGGTTTATTTAAATGGTTACCCATGCAGCGTCCGGCTTGGACGAAAAATCAAATTCCTCCTTTGTGATACCATACAGAGGACATAGAGAAGAAAGACCAGAAAAGAGGCGAAATAGGGTGAGAAGAGGATGACGAAAGAAATTTTCTGACATTGGAGAGTATCTAAAATAATATTAACTTATGCTTTAGTTGCAATTTAAACTTAAATTTCCACTAAGAAATTTATTTCTTTAATTCAAGTTTGTAATAATTCTAATAATTCAAAAAAAAAAAAAAGTTTTTTTTTCAGTTAAATTTATATATAATTTTTCATGTAGTTTTAGTTTTATTTCTAAAACTAACTTGAATTTATATTGAATCTAATTTTATTTTCGAACTTATTTCCTTACCACTAATTTACAATTTTCCTATAATTTTATATCCGATTACACTTATCCCAACCACTATTAATATACCAAATATCTAAGCATTCATATTTCATTTAATCAAATATGGAAATTTATGCATGTTGACCAATGATTGTTTCGCGATGGAGACCATGTTTATCGCCACCATAGCGTATACGTAACCACAACCAAGCAGCACTAACTCTACCTGGTACAAATACCCATACAAACATAGAAATGTGAATAATCACGCTACTCTGCACATCCCATTCCACCTTTAATTATATTCACCTGAAATAAGCGGAATGAAGCAAAACACCATTTGATGTGTACAAATACATATATTTATGTATGTACTTCTGTACGAGTATCAGCGATTCTATTTGTATGTACCTGCTCTCCAATGTACTTTCAAATCCTCTTCGTCGCTCCACTAGTTGTGAATATTTCATGTAAACAAAGCATTTGAAATCATAATATCTGATTAGGAACAAACCATAGTGCAGTGCCTGATGGGATTTATGAATGTACATATGTATGTATATGTCGTATATGTATAAGTATAGCTATTAGCCAAGTTTATGATTTGTTAATTACCCAACATAAAGTATGAACATACAAAGGCATCATCTTATCCAACAGAGGTTGAAGAATATCAGCATAAGATACTCTCAAGAATGTATCGTATGAGTCTAACTACTTGCTATTACTTGTTTGCTAACGTATACTTGAGTCGCATATTCAAAATGTATGCCACAAATTGGCCAAGCTTCGCCAACAAATTTATTTTGTGTTTCTTAATGTTGTTCTAAAAATGCGTATAATGAAATACCCACATGCGCACATAAAACTGAAAGAACTAGGCGGAAAAACGCAATTCTTAACTCTTCACAGACAAAGTTTTCAAAACTTTTCCTATTTAATGCAATAACTTTGCAACATAGCATTTCACACTTTAATTTTTTAATACGAAAATAATACATAAAAACAATAAAACTACGCATAATGAGTTCACTGCAGAGCAACCAGCCATAAGTCAGTTGCATCACTGATTTTTGGTTCAATGACCGAAATGCCGACTAAAGTGTAGCCAGTAGCCAAACATGTGCGGTATGAGTTTATTTGTGCTAGTGCATTGGAGAAATAATAACAAACCAGGAAGCACATATGAATATTTGTAAATAGGTGAAAAAATATTCTTATTACTGGAGGTATTTGCTCACATAAATATATATAATTGTATTCACGTTTCCTTTTATAACTTTGCATGTATGATTTCGGAGATTTACCTGGTAGAAATTTGCGGAGTTTGATACGGTCTAGCATTAATTACATACTAAACATTCCGTACATTATGTGGGCCAATACTAACTGAATATTGTTTTTGAAGCACATAGAAAATTGTGGGCTAGAGACAAGGCGATTTCAAAATTAATAAAGACATGTAAATACAAAACATAGGTAGTACAAGAATTGTATACACTTTTATTGGCACTCTCAAAGGCATGAAGCCTGGCCATAGAACTTTTCACATCTACACAGATGGTCCTAAAGCTCTTGACGAAATGGGAGCGGGTATTTACTGCTCAAAACTAGGGATAAGGTAGCCTATCAAGCTGTCAGACCACAGCGTTATTTTCCAAGCGGAAGTTTTTGCTGTGGGGAAAGCCGCGGAGCTGGCCTACACTAGAACAAGAAAGAACTGAACAATTAATATATACGTGGATAGTCAAGCAGCAATAAGAGCAATAATCTCATATTGTATTAAGTCCAAAAATGTTCGACGGGGCAGGGAGGCCATAGAAAGGCTAGCCGGAAACAGTAGGCTGCATATCTACTGGGTACCTGATCACAAAGGCATTATGGGGAACGAAATAGTAGATGAGATAGCAAAAAGTGCTGTTAGACTACCTTTTGAGCAAGAGAATGACATACTAAAACCGCTAAATACAATATACAACGAAATGGATCAAAAGGCAAGTGGAAGCTAGGTGGACTAACCTGACCACATGCAAAACATCAAAAGTCATTTGTAGAACTAACGACATAAAACTGACTCAATTCGTACTTGCTATACACTCTCGCGATAGGGATGCAGAACTAATATATTATAGGCATGCTAACAGGTCATAATCTATTGGCTGCACATCACTACAAGATAGGGATTGCTAACACGGACAAATGCAGAAAATGCAGAGAGGATGTTGAGGAAACTTTAGAACACCTTCTGTGCGTTTTTCCGGCATTATCAAAAACGCGACTAAGATGCCTGGGAGCCCCACTGTTTGAGGGTCTGGAAGACGTCTCAAAAGCGAAGCTCCCAGTCCTACTTAGATTCGCCAAAAGCGCTGACATCCTACATGATGTCTACTCTAGGTATTCATAGAGGTCGGTCTCCATCTGGTATCGCTAGGGGCCAAAAGGTCTATGCGTGGCTTATTGCCAACCAGGCTAACCTAACCTAACCTATTGGAACTCAAAATCGATCACTTTTCTGGAAGAAATTTAGCAAGTCTCACAATTTTTTTTTTGTTTTGTAGTGAGCCGAAGTTACCAATTTTGGTCATACAAATTTTTATATCGTTTTCAGAAGCAAATTTTTAAATTTGAATGTCCTGCAGAAGAATTTTATAAGCATCATTTTTTGCAGATATTTGCTCCATCCATTTTTATAGTTTGATCTGACCTATTTTCTTGAAATGATCCAAAAAGTTTCAAAAGTGCGCAAAACAAGAGACGAGCACTACTTACCGCTTGGACGGTTATTCCCACTAGAAAATTTGTGTTACGCAATTATTTAAAAAAATGACATTGTTAACATATTACATAAGACATAGGAATAAACAAAGTCACAGAGTAAGAGCTTTTTAAAGAAATATTGTTATGGAAATACTAGGGTTGCTTTTGAGATTTTTCATCTTTAAAACACTACGTGTGATGAGTTGTAATTCGAAAAGTTTCGTATTTTTTAGTATAAACTTACATATCACGTTTTCACATACGAGCTTTGCTTGTTCTTTTTCAGTGAGTTGAAAAATTCATTTCACCCAAAACATGGAATTTAGTTGAGAAAATTTTCGTGTGCTGAATTATTTCTATCTTCGACGTGGATTATCGAGAGAGGAGTGCGCTGATCAACTTGCTTCGACTTTCGACGTTGAAGTACCACGTATACCTACTGTGAAGCGCTGATGCAACGGGTTCCAACGTTCCAACGTAGCCGTCGGTCCTTGCAGGATTAAACGGTTGTTGTGGCAGAAACAATCGATGATGTGCGTCAATTGGTAACGCAAGATCCTCATGTGATATAGCGCGAAATAGAATCATCCCTAGGCATTATTGGGATCAGCATACATTAATTTGACTATTGCCCGAAAAGGCACTCGTGTCCATTGGCGTAAAGAAATGTTAAAGAAAATCAGCCAATGTGACTTAAGGCAACACATGACAAATCTTGGATAGCTCTATTAAGCATATGAGCCGGCTTTCCAAGACGAGCTAATCTAAAGAAAGTTGTTCGCGGTCGCCTGTTTTTATGAGAAATCCTATTGTGTCGCACCTGGGCTACTGGAGAAACTTAAAGCTCTCAATTCTGAGCGGTACACAACCAATCACCCAAGACGAATCAGTCTTCACCAAGCTGTCGCATATCGCACAATAGAGTTTTTGCGCAGTCAATAAATAGACCGAATTAATAGGTCATCCACCAAACAGCTCTGCTGTAGCACCTAGTGTTTTTTTTTGGTCCCGAACATCAAAAATGAAACGTGAAGTAGTCTTTTTCATTGCCTGAAGAATCTTTTGAATCCTTTAAATAGGTATTCGCTTCTGAGTGTTTTGAAAACTGATTCAAGCGACTGCAGAATATTTTGAACAACAACAAAGCAATTTTCATTATTATTTTACTGTGTTATCACTAATGGGCGCAAAATACAAAAGGCAACCCTCCTTTTAATGAAATCTCATTCGGGTGCCTTGGACACGGCCGGTAGGTAATGGGTGAAATAGGAAATTTGGGGACCAAAATATTCTAAAAATATTTGCTAGAGAATTTTAGTGGCGATGACTGAAAATATAAATTTACAAAAATACTCGCCTGTCGGCCGCCATAGCCGAATATATTGGTAAGTGACTACAATCCGGAATTCAGGGGGAACGTTTGTTCTGCATGAAACACAAAATTGAAAAGAAAGCTCTTTCTAATAGCGGTTGCCCCTCCACAGACAATGACAAACCTCCGAGTGTGAGCATCTCACGCAGTGCTCTGTTCAATCGCATCAATTGAAGTCGATACCGATCCCCAGTGATGGTTTCGCTTGGTTTTAACAGTTCATAATACTTGACTTTCTCTTGTTTGGAGTGCTGTAATAAATCCATTTTTCCTCACCCATTACAATGCGATGAAGAAAACCCTTCCTTTTTTGCCGCTGGATCAGTTGTTCACAGGCGAAAAAACGACGTTCAACATCCCTTGGTTTTAACTCAACAGGGAACCCAAATCCCCTGTTTCTGAATCATTCAAGGATGCAATCGCTTGGGAATGGATTGGCGGGTAGCTCCTAATACTGAAGCAAGCTCTTCTTGACACGTTTGACATGGATCCTAATTAAGCAATGCCTCCAATTCACCGTCTTCGAATGTTTTTGGCCTTCCTTCACGCGGACGGTCGTCAACATTAAAATCACGGTCTTTGAAGCGACGGAACCAATCTACGTGACGAGATTTTCACTTAAAGCAGCATCTCCAAAAAATCTTGTAGCTCTCGATGGCGCAAAATCAGACATTTTAACAAAACCAAAAGTATATGATGCCAAAAAAAACAATCAGTAATATGTCGAAGCAGTTTGTTTATCATATGTCTAAGCATGGTTTATGATGTTTAAGTTATGTTAGAATCGACTAGCACACATTGCTGGTGGCATCTATTGCTAAACAGCTGCATACATATTTACTCATGAACTGCTATGGCGTCAAGACTAGTCGGAACACATGCCGATTTACTGTGGGGTACAGTTCACAAACCTTATGGTGAAAGCAATTTGTGTGAGAAAGCGAAGAATAAATTCATAACTACAGCAATCGTACTGAAGAGTGAAGAGTGCAGGGCATAGCGGTGTAAAAAAAATTAGTAAAAGGGTAAGCCGTCAAAGGAGAACCGGACCAAATTGTGCTTCTGCCACACTTTTATTCAATTTTTATTCTTTTAGTTTTTTGTTTTTAAAGTACTATAAATGAAAATAAATGGCATCTGACTGTAAACAAACGTGTTTTTTATTTAAATGTGTAATTTTTATTTTACTATTTGACTTACTGACTTGTTGAAACCTATAGCTAAATGCATGCAATGAGATGCCCAAATGTTCATGTTTTTAAAAACCTGATTCATAAGTGCATTTAATAACCCAACCACCATTAGATGTATGGCAAAGGCGCGAATGTTAAAGAATTTTTCGAATAACTTTTGGTAAAATATACAGTAATAATTTTTGCTCAAAGCTCAAAACTTCTTAAATAAATATGCACACTTTATGCACACGAAAACTACTGAAACAGTTGAAGTAAATTCATGGGGCATAAGTTTATTGCGTAGGTAACAAAGACTTCACGCTGTAGTCGAGAAACACTTGGAGCATCCACTTTTTCTAGTTGCATTGTTTATATAGTAAGAGATGGTCAGGCATTACGTATTTATGTAAAAAAAATGTATTTTCCTTTTCCCTTTTATTATAAGATGGATACGAGGTTGTCGACCTAGTTTTGTAGTTAGATTAAATTGGTTACATTGCTTGATATCCAAAACTTAACCATTTTAGAGATATTCAATTTTAAAAATTATTTAAAAACAAATATTATTTCTTTTGCTTGTACTTCTACTTATTTTTAAATGTTAGTTCAAGAGTTCGATTTTTTTCTATTCTTAGATCAAGTATCATCTCTCGATAGCGCAATCCATTCACCGTAACTGTAGCTCCGGCCTCATTTTCGAAAAAGTAAGGTGCAATGACTTCGCCGGACCATAAACTACACCAAACAGTCACACGTTGAGGATAGAGAGGCTTTTCAACAATAACTCTTATACTATTTGAGCCCCAGATCCGACAATTTTGCTTGTTGACGAAGCCACCGAGGTAGAAATGGGTCTCATCACTCAAGATGATTTTTCGATGGAATTCCGGATCATTTTCATGCATTTCAACTACCCAATCAGTGGAATGAACGGCGAGGAATAGAAAACCTGAGTTTTCTTCAACACTTTCGGCTACAACAGCACGGGTTTTATTCTTCACATCACTAACTTGTCCCAACAGCTCGACAATTTCACCAATTTCTGTATTGCGGTCCGACATGGTGCTGCACGAGGACTCAAAAATGTTCAAGTTTTACGAACCGTCTCAGCCAAATTTTCACCATTTTTATAGTGAATTTTAATCATTTTAATGCGTTGTTTAAGCGTATATCGTACCATTTTTATTAATGGCGTAGTTTCTACTTGTCAAATATCAGCAAATTACAGCTTCAAAAGCGACATCTACCGAAATAGCGAGCTATTCAAAATAACACCTGTTATTTTATTGTAGTATGGGGTTAAAGTGACGTTGGGCCGAAAAAAAAACGCTTGACGATGTTTGCAGATGGTTGCAGAGGAGGTCAACGTAGAAAATGGTAGATTAAGGGAAATGGCTTAGTACTAATGACATTCTTCATACAATGTGTCGTCCCTTATGTATTCGGGTATCTATCATATTCTAGAGACAATAGGGTACTTGAGCTTAATTTATTATTTGAGGGATTCCTTGTTGGCGCGACACACCAGAAAGCTATAAACAACAAAACAGAGCTATAAGTCATAATTATTTTGCTGCTGTAAAAATAATCGACAGTGTAATTTCATACTATTAAAGTTGTTCTAATTTTTACAACGGGTACCCGTCAACCCATTACCCGCTGTCCGCTACAATTACGTTCAAGCGCTTAATTCATATTTGTCTTTAAAATTAATTTCGATCATTCTGCTACCGCCCTACCATCCTTGCACCGCATATCTAAACGTTCATATTTCATTTATATTAATCAAATATTGAAATTTATATATTTGACCAATGATTGTTTCGCAATGGAATACATGTGTTTCCTACCATAGCGTATACGTAACCACAACCAAGCAGCACTAGCTCTACCAGGTACAAATACTCATACAAACATAGAAATGTGCATAATCACGCTACTCTACACATCCCATTCCAGCTTTAATTATATTCACCTCAAACATGCGGAATGAAACAAAACACCGTTTGATGTGGACAAATATATTTATGTTTGTACTTGTGTACAAGTATTAGCGATTCTATTTGTATGTCCCTGCTCTCCAAAATACTTCCAAGCCCTTTTCGCCGATCCACTAATAGCAAATATTTCATGCGAGCAAAGCATTTGAAATCGGTTTAACCTTCACAATATCTGATTAGAAACGTACCATGTGGTTGACTGCTGAAATTTATGTATGTTTTTACATGTGTATATGTGTGCGCATGTATACATTATGCAAAATTTATAACCTTTAAGTTTGTTTGTTTTGATGATTTATATGGTTCCCAGGATGTGTGTATAGTTTCCATTAAAAATGATAATTCGTAAATGCCGTGCAGACAGGACAACCACACGCCAGTACATTTGGCCTTGTGTGTAAACATGTCCTTGATTTTCATATCATATTTTCAGAGTCATGCTAGCACGCATATCACACCGTATGCGGTCGGATGCGTAAAAGCCACCACTACTTCATATTAAATTGATTTCTTTGATCAGATTTTAGAGAGTTTAGAGGGTTAAATACTTCATTGAATGAAAAAGAAAACATTCTTGGCAAAAACTAAATCTGTAGTGGCTTCAAACACCAATAGGTTAATTATTTTAGAGCATTCACTCTTAAGAAAAAAAAAACAAAACAAACATAATAATAGTTAATTTAAGAGTGAAAAATTTTAAAGTACTGAACATTTTCAATAAAAGCTGATTCACGTATAATTTTAAGTTGAGTTTTTTTTTTTAAGCAACTTTGCCTCTTGTTTTTCAAGGGTGCTAGGTTTCAGGCTAAATGCTCGACATTAGTGTAAATTTTTGATTTTCTGTTTGCATTCGAAAAAACTGACTCTTTGAATGTAATATCATGAGCTACTGAAAACGCGTGAAACCATCAAACCAATGGTCCTACACTAAACGCAATTAAAAGTATTGAGCAGGACACCGACGAAAAAGCAACCACATCTCCGGGAGTCTCATAAAGAAGGAATGAGGAGATACTTTGAAGCTCTGAAGTATAAAGCCTTTGCTCACCTGTGAAAGGTGAAATGGTTAAATTATGATACGAGTCTGACACTCCCCAAGTAGCAATAAAGCGCTATTTGCTCACCCGCCATTCACGCTAGCCTTTCTCTTTTCGAGTATCACTTATTTCAATCGAGGAAGCATTCCCTGGCTGCTCAGCATTATCACTCTTATGATGAGACAAAAATACAGATCAATACAGTGAATAGTTTTCCGGTGCGGAATTCGTACGCTTATCGAGAGAGTAAATATGTAATAACATTTTTAAAATAACATCATACATTTCGAGTGAAAATAAATAAATGTTTAATAAAAGTCTGGTTGTTTTTATATTATTTGCTTAGATTCGCCATTTCTCAAAGTAGTAAAGCTATTTTTACATTGTTCCATTTTTAGGCCTTAATTAATGCCTCAACCCCAACAACCTTATCCTTCCAATCCTTAGTCCCGCACAAAAAGTCAGCGCATTACTTGCATTGTAACTGCTAAAACAAGCCAAAAATTAGCGAAAAAGACGTAGTTACACATTGCATCAGTGGCGCCAGAAAGAGAAAACGAGCAATCGCGGTAATAGCGCAGGCACACCAAATTTAGCGAAGTTCTCAACCATCTGTATGATCCTTCTGCCAGAAAAAATTGACACACAGATGGCGCTTCAAGCAGTAGGCGTTGTTCCTAAGCAACGACAGGTGGGCATTCGCCCTACTTAGGGCTGGTAGCGGCAGGCTAATCACCTACCCTGTCAGAAAGCAAATAGATTAACGAAACCAAGACAAGACTGAATCTCAGGTTTATTTCAATAACTGTTACAAAGAAGACAAGACTTTATTTTTTAATAATTATTTCCTCCAAATTTTGACCGTTACGTCCGATGCACTCTTAGAATCTGACTCCTCCGTACTTCTCGCTGAAGAAGAGACGTCGGAATGTCATTAACATCGCGAACGTTATTTTCTTGTAGGACTGAGATGGTATCTTAGTTTGTTTAACGAACTTTACTTTTTGGGATATCCTCACAGAAAAAAGTTCATAATGGTATAATCGCGCGATCTGGATGGTCAGGATATGTCACAAATTTTGATTAAACCATTACTGGTAGAAAATAATCATTACTAGAAATAGTTTAGCGTGCGCGGATCAGAAACACCGTCCACGGAAATTGCTTGGGTTAGACGATTTAAAAAAAAACATGGTATAATTATTCCACGCTTGATAATGTGCACCAAACCATCACTTTTTGAATGTAAAGTGGCCGTTGATATTTTAATAGTGGGCTCTGTTCTTTAGGTGACAATAACGACAATTTGGTTATTTCCATTTCCATTTGAATTTAAATGGACTTCATCACTCTAACAGATAGTGTTTACCGTACAAAATCGCTCCAGAATTGTGCAGCAGTAATTTTTACGCAAATTTTAGGCTTTAGGCTTAAGCGCTGGCACGATTTCAATTTTGAAGGCATAATCTTTCTGTTCTTTAGTGTTTGGAAATCCCAAGGCAGCTGCATGGACTGACGTAGATCATAGTTGCAAACTTATAGTGACATGCTCAATATTTTAATTCGTTCTCGATGTCCGGCTAAGCCCCGGCCGTGGGAAGTTTTGCCACCAAACTTGTTGCTCGAAGCCTGCGCACTCATGAACGAATCAAGTCTTCACTTAGAGCGTTACGTAAACGTCGAATATTGTAACGTAAGCAAAATTTATGACGAGCAATTGCACAATGAATTATTGGCTTTCAAATACGCTTTGATTGCAAGTGCAAGTGGTTCACCAGTCCACTGCGACATCATGACAACTTAAACCACACGAATAAGTTACTCTTGTTCTCAGCGCAAGGGAGAAACTTTAAATTTAAAACCTTATTCCGCCACCGGGCATCCTTGGTACTTTGTTTTTCTAAACGTATTATTACGTTTCTAGAAAGCTTAGAATGTGTTGTACCTAAGAAAAAAAACAGCTGCTTTAGAAAGAATCAAATGTATAGCAATGTAAACAAAGCACGCCATAAATTTCTTTTTCGTGCTAACCGGCGCCACAGGGGACAGTAAGTGAGGCCAAGTTTTCCCCACCTGAACTTTTCAACGCAAAGTATACTTTCCTTACATTGAATATATTGGAGCGTTTATTTCCATTCGGATAACTACGTCTATGTCACCGTAAGGCTCATTGTTCCATCATCTGCGGTATCCACCGTCACCTATGTGTAAAGGTCCAAAAATCTTGCGTAGAAACTTTCAATGCTAATAAGGGTTATTTTCATCAAGGCGATTCCCTACGAAATGTCTGTTATCTGACTACTTCTCTTATTGATCGTTTTGTAACTAGTCCAATTGTAGTTAATTTCGAACTAGTATGAATTATTTTATCAAATACCATTTCATGAACTAGAAATACCTAATTTCTACCTTACCAATGGCGGTTTAACATTCTACAGCTCAATGACTTTTATGCGAGCTCTATATGCCTTTGACTCTGAACTCAATAAAATTCAACAAAAGCAACATAAATATTTACATACAATTACTTACTTTGTACGCATTCATTACTGTCGTGTATGCAAATGTCAAAAAATATTATTTTAGGACAACAGCAAGAAAACCAGTGCTGAATAGAATAAAACATTGCTCAACTAAACAAAGCAACATGAGCATAGCATAGCATAGCATAGCATAGCTCAATGAAAAACAATGAAAAAGTAGGCAAGCAAATAAAAAATAGTAATTCGACGCTCTTTGTGGGACCAACATGCAAAACCACTTGCTAATAAGTAAATATATATGTATGTAGGCATAAGACCGCGCCATCAACAAAACAACACACGGCACTTAAACTCTTAAACTCCAACTAACTAACTATGGAGTTTCCATTTGTTTAAATTATAGCCAGAAGGATGCTATCATTAGCTAAACATTGTTTTTGTTGAGCTGACAGGCTCGTTAGCTGCGGAGGGTCAGCGGTCACACAATTGTTGCACCTACATACTGCGCATTTAGGCTGGCACTGAATTACTGAATGTTTCCTAGCGGCATTTGTGCGTATGTGTTGGGCCAACCTTACCATAATAATCTACTCCAACCCTACATTTGGGGCCACTAAATGACTCTCCTGGTAATTTGCCTTGAGCACGCAGATATTATTATATTTTCGGTTTTGCCTTAGCATTAGCGTGTTTACTTACATATATATGATTTTGTGCAATTTCATCTAGCGTTAGGATTTCGGTTTCAGTTCTATCTTATTTTCTCATTGTTTTCTAAATATTTGCCTAGTCGGAAAAGGTATAAAGCGCTGCCTAAATCGGTATAAATATTTGTGCGTGTGTAAGTAAACTTTTAAGTACAAATATTTTTTAATATGTACGTACATTGAGTTGCTTCACCATACAAAAATCATAAAAAAAAGAAAAAGAAAAAAAAAGGGGGAAAAAATAAAGGAACAAAAAAATTAAGGCAAACACAAACCGTACTTTTTTTCAAGTGGATCTATGATACATTTTTGTATATCTCTTAACTGTTACCAAAATATTGCAAGCTGTTCAAATTATATCTAATTATAAATTCGTTCATGAAGAAAGTTAAGCTACTAACGGCTCCGCGAACTCAATAAAATATTTGCTAAAATGGCAAAAGGCTTGTTGAGTGTTGGACACAAATTTTTGGCCAAAGTTTGCAAATTCATTATATCAGACTCAATAACACTTGAATTTTTTCCGTTTCCTTTTTTTCATGAAATGCTTTATGTTTTGCTAAAAATTTATACTTTGGTGTTTTCGGCGCTAATTACAAGTCTAACTGAAAATTTTTCAAATCCAAAAACTTTTCGAACTTAATTCGCTAGAAAAATGGTTTCGAATTTGAATTCTTAATGCAAATGCAAAATAATGAACCCAAAAGGCCAGACTGAGGGACTCTAAAATCAAAATCCTTACTTATGGCAAATTAAATATTCATTTGAAACTGCCCCATTGCTTTGTGACTTATAAAAAAGCTTTGCATTTTCTAATGCACGCCAAACGTTGACAAACTTTGACAAATATGAACAATTTTATAACTTAACTCTTAACTTTTCTTTCCACATCTATTTAAATGATTGAGTTCTCAATTCAAATCCTCGTGATCATTTTTCGCCACCAATTATAACCATTTAATCATTGGCGTCATTATCCCGGTCAAAATTTTTCTTCCTTTAGTTCTCGAAAGAAGCATCCATAACGGCGATATTGGATATCGTTTTGTTGTGCTGCTGGGTCAATTCAGCTCAATATATAGATGAGGCTAAAGCTGAGGTCATTAAAACGCAGTTTCTGCATTGAATATTGATTTAGTGGAGTAAAAATTGTTGGCTCATAATCTGGTAATCAATTTTGGAACTTTATATTGAATAGATGGAGCATTTTTTATCACTCAACTAGACGTTTGCCGAAGAATAAGATTTGATTGATTTACAGTAAATTTATGGCTACAGATACTATTACGAGTTATTGCCGTTTAAAATTTAATTACAATAATTCAATGTTTGCACTGGAAATACAGCTATAATTCTAGCGCCAGTGATCGGAATAATGTCCGGCAAACCTTGGTGGAAGCCCTTGGAACAAAATATTTATGGTTAGAACCCCCGAAAGGGAACTGGCCTTAGGCTGACAGCCTATTTTCAATACAAAAAAACTTGTCTTGGCACGTCAACAACAGTCTCAGATAAGAAATAGGCACCGATACTGACCCGTGCAACGTTTAAAGGGCTTTGGTTTAAGGCTTGCAGCATGGAAGTATTGACTATGCTGCAACCTGGAAAAATGGTTGAAATTGCAGATTAACTAATGAGACATCAAACAAATATTTGTGCACTACAAGAAATAAGGTAGAAAAGTGATAGCGAAGTGAGAAATAAAGTTCACTATTCAATTTAACGCATTCATGCATTTATTCAAGAAATATGTTATGTAAGCCCGAATAGAACATAATTTGATAATGATTTTCAGAAACACTCTTACAATCGTCTTTGAACTTGCCAATAAAAATGCTAAAGCTCTAGGACTACCTGTAAATACTGAGAAAACTAAATAATACATGATTCGATCAGCCAACAACACTACACGCGATTATCTAACTACAAATAACTTTGTTTTCGAAAATATCACTGATTTTAAATGCTTAGGTTTTAAACTATCGGCAGACATAGACTCGGCGGTATCTACATATTAACGACAGAATCCAGGCTGCAAGTAAGGCCTATTATTCTAGCATGAAGCTATTTAAACCAAAAGATTAGTCCACAGCACAGAAAATAAGAATGTACAAAACACTGATACGACCTGTCCTTAGATATGGCGCAGAGATACCTGTATGGACGCTGAAAACAAATGATATGCATCAGTTGCTGTGCTTCGGAAGGCGCGTCATAAGGAAAATATATGGTCAGTTTAAAACAATAGACGACAGCTAACGTATTCGCTACAACAATAAAATCGAAGCAATTTTTCAAAGACAAACTGTAATACGTTTTATCAAATACCAAAGGATTCTGGCGCATGCCGAAAGAGCAAAATGCTAAGAAAGTTTTCATTTTAACACCTATTGGTGGAAGAAAAAGAGGGCGCCCACAAAAAATATGGTTAGACGACATCGAATCAGATCTTGAAATGAACGTACACAACTGGAGAGATGATGGCATGAATAGAATAAAGTCGAGAAAAATTGTTGACGAAGCTATGGTCCACCACGGACTGTGAAGCTAAGAAGAAGAAGTCCGGCATATTTATAAAACCAATAATTGTCTAAATAACTGCCTCACAGCAAACATAGTGAGCAACATATATATAACACATTGATATATCTTATTACACTTATTATTTTTGCAACCGAATCATAAAATTTGGTGAACTTCGTGACTTTCACCAGAATTGCACTATGCAACAAACTTTCAGTAAATATATTTTTGGACATCTTTGGACAGTATTTACATGCGTTTGATAGCTTGCGGGGCCCTAAAGCCGAGTTTCAGCTGAATATGCTGTTGAAAAAATTACATTATGAAACAAAATTACATTCTTTTGGTATCACAGGGTTCTATTTTGCCCTGCCATTTGAGGGACCCTAACTCTTATTTCAGGTCGAATGAGCGGTTAGAGAAAGTACAACAACAAAAATATTCAGCAACATAGAAATATCTCACCAAAATAAGTTGTATTTTTTTTACGAGTTACCAGATAACTTTATGACCTTTACCAAAAATACACTATGCAACAAAATTTAAATCTTTAACATACCAATGGCATTTGCGTTTGTAGGCCGAATTCAAGCGGATTTTTTTTTTTGGAGAAATTACACTATGCAACAAAAGTTTATATTTTGGATATCGCTGAGATGAAATTTTGCCGCTTTCGATAGCTTGTTTGTCCCCGAAAAAAACTTAAAATCTGCTCAAAAGCATGTACAGGTGACTGATTCCATATTAAGTGATTCAAGTATTTCGTAAAGGTGTATTTGTAGGCTTGAGTAGAATAGGAAATAAACTGAAAAAATTGCGCTGTAAAATACATTTGAAGCAGTATTTTGAAGCCCTGGGGCTTGCCGCTTTTTGTCGGTGAACTGCCTTGAAGCTTTGCGTGACCACCTTGTAATGATATATTTTTGTAAGCATTAGTTTTCTCATTTAAGCCACAAATCGACTCGGCTTCGTATAATACTGGTTCGCTAGCCCTTGTATCTGATATGCACTTAATGAAATATAATCGACATCAATATTCAAAAATTTGTCGATTTCTATTCGCGCGTTCAAATACTCGCGAAATGTTTCGGGTGCTTTCGTTATGCGACTTCTCAAATATGATAACGATACTTTCCCTAAGTTCATTAATCAATTTCTGTTTAAGTAACTTCCAACTCACTAAAGTGCATTTAAGCCTAATAAGTTATTTAGCTACCCTTTTAATAACTATTCGCCGTAAATGAATTTTTGTATATTACATTATTCCACCGAACACCAAAACATTTGCTCCGAATTCATTTACATATTGTTGAGCATCAACCCTATTATCACCACTAAACTGCCTCAAATTTACACCTACGATTCGAATCTATGGCGGTAAATAGTTTAAAGTAACTGTATCATTTTAAATGAAGCCATTCCAAAGATATTCGTAATTTATTCTGCCACAAACGTTGCATGAGAAATGCACAAAAATTCAAATTTCAAACCCATCGGCGAACAGCTCGGCCAAAAATTTAAATTCCATAAATATCAATAATAAAATTATATCCACGCCACCGTTTACTGGTGAAATGTATGTTCACGTAACTAAAGCCAGGACCACCGCTTGTCAACGTTGCGTAGCCGCCTTTACCGTTTGTATATTGATCCTGCACTTTTAAGTACGTAATTGTGGCGGGTTTTGGTACATTCTAGAAAAATAAAACGGAAACAGGAAAGTTAGTTAAACTTCGCACTGCACTAATTTTCGATTTACACACCTTTTGCTCGTATGTATAATCACCCGTCTTCTTTTGTAGAACTGCTGATTTTGCATAAATCACTTCGCGCGTTAAATGACGATCGCCTGGCATGCGCGCACCCATTTCCAGATTATGACTTGCTGGGCTATCTGCTGCTCGGGCTAGAGCGCATAATGCGATGAATGTGAAAACGTACAACAATTTCATTTCGTTATTGTTGTTATTGGTATTGTTTATTAGAAAGAGATACGTGCACAGTTAGCGTTCTTCAAGTTAATTCTGCAACACTTAATTGCAAACTGATCGCAAAAGCCAAGTATCACTCCAAGTACTTGGCTGAATAAGTTTAAATACAAACACACATGTCCGGATAGGTAAATATAAACACTTGCTCATGGATAAACTAGGTAAACACCGCTAACTTCGTGATAATTCTTATCGCAAGCGAAAGCAGTTGTTCAAACAGATTTTAGTTTTATGCGTCAGCTGCGGAAGTGGAGACGGTGCATAGTATGACGACGCACAGTGCTGCGACTCCATACAAACACTGGACAAAAATAGAAAAGGTTGTTGGAATTTCTTGAAGCTTTACTTCTAAAAGGATAATATCGCAATTTCATCATAATTTCAAAAATGAGACCGAGTTTTCCGAACCGATTATATATATATTTACCATAAACCATAAAAGAAATTTTAGAAGGGTTTAGGAAATTTCTTTGTGTCTCGAAATTTTTCCAATTTTGAGGTTTTAGCATCTTCAAACACGAATTTATACAAATATTTGTTTTAAATTTTTTTCATGATACATATATTTTTGGGTTCATCATAATTGTCTTTATAAAAGTGCACAATACAAATGTATTTTTAGCAAATTTCTTATAACTTGTATATGCTAAGCCTGAAAGTGAAATGGTGTGTACAAATTACTTGTAGTATGAAAGGATGTAGCTTATTTAGCTATTTTAGGTTAGAAACTTTTCTTCATTGGATGTTTAGCTTTCAAATGATACCAAAAAGTTCAGGTTCCAAGACTTTGCATGTTATCATTTTCATCGACGCTCGGAGCACTGAGCGGCTTTTCCTTATATACGGCGGCCAAAAATAGTAACCCTGCTCCGATTTTAATGAAATATTTAATTTTTTTGTTTTTGCAATCACTCAGGAAACTAGAAATATGAAATATGTTCGGTATTGTCCACCCTTGTAGGCGGATATGTTAAAAGTTAGCCGATTTTACGCACACGTTTTCTATACGCTAATTGCTTAAGATGTTATAATGTTTATATTACATTTTATATTAAGCCACTAATAGCATCGAGCATTTCGTCTAACTGCAAGAGGTTTCTAACTTATCAACAAACAGCAAGCATTGTGAGATGTGGTCATCAAAGCGGTTGGAGGGTTCGAGTGAAACTACGCTGTACTCGCTCAATTCTATCAGAGTGTGTAGCATAAAATGGATTCCAGGTAATAGAAGCATATTCCAACATGGAACGGACTAGAGAATTAAACAGCGTTTTCTTAGTATAGGGTTCTTTAAAAACTCTCGCAAAACGATTCACAAAAACTAAAGTAAGGAGTAAAGGAGTATAACGCAATTTACATGGTTCACAAAAGGAAAACCTAAGTCAAAAAGGGCTCCTAGAACCAAATGTTTTTCAACAGTAGAAAAGTGTGTGGCATCGAATAATTTATGGCGAAATGATTGTGAGCTTTCGACAGGGTCGTATGAAAAGATTTTTTAATGTTAAGCGATAGCTTATTTTTAATACTTCCCACATTTAGATTGCTTAAATCATTTTGCAGTAAAGGAACAGTTGACGAATATGTAATTCTACTATAAAGTCTCGAGTTATGGGCGTAAACTACGAATTTGAAATGCTTAAAACAAGTTCCAATGTTGCTAATGAAGAGGGCAAAGAAGATCGCTCCAAGAATACTACCCTGAGGCACACTAGACGAGGCCACAAAGGGGTATGATTTATTACTTTAAATTTCTGATAGATATTCATGTTAGCGAGATATTCTGTTGGCGAGATAAGATCATAGCCGCAATACAAAATATATTATGTGAGACTATATGAAATGCTTTCGAGCACGGGTATTTACACTTAGTCACTGAGATGCAATACTCGTAGACAACTGTCAAATTCGTAATTGTGAAGCAAGCACAAACTAAACCGCATTTATTTGGTTAAATTCTTTCTTTAATAGAAGATAATAATTTACCTTTAACCCCTGTTACGAAAAGTTTTGAAAAGATTGTTAATTTCCCATTTTTTCTATATTGGTATTTATTGCCTTGCCTAATTTTTTTTCCTTTTTTTATTAACTATTTTTATTCATCCTTTAGAAGCGTGTATATAAAAGTATACTAATAGGCCATTTAAATTTAATAATTTAATGTCTTTTTAGAATCATTTTAAAATATAATCGCTATTCGCTCTCTATAAGGTCTGCTACCGTTGTGGATTTTAAACGTCTTCGAGAAGAATTTTGTCGAAGTAAGCTAGATGCTGTATCGTTAGTATGATTTTTTAGTCGCTATTTGTGAGCTATAGCAAATTGCTTCGCTACTTTCTTCGAGCCTTATCTTATTAAATGATATTCCGAAATGAAAAACTATAAGTAAATGGAAGAGCAAGTCGTTGAAAGCCAAGTATAGGAAGAGTTAGTTATGAAAAAGATAAGAGAAAATTGCTTCCTAAATGTAAAAGTTACAGCCTAATAAAGACAGTTTCCAAAACAAGTAAATTTTTGAAAAACAAAAATCAGTTTTTAAAATTTATACTTTTAAAAGCGAATTTTTATATTAAAAATGGAACATTTCAGCGCCTTTTAATTCGAGTATTTCGATCTCAACTAAACTTAACTCCTTCATTTTTACTATTTTTGACCACGCACATTACACTGTACGTTGAAGGCAACAATTGGACTAATTAGTTGCTTGGTTCCTTTTATTAAATTTTAATTTTTTTTTTCAGTTCTCCACAATACCTATATCTTATATAGCTTAAGCAAATGCTACTGCTGATTAAATACTTTTATTATATTAAAGAATTTTGCAAAGTCATAAAGGTAAGTATAATTCATAGTCAACTGACTAATGATTATGACTCATTACAGTTCACATATTAAAGACAAATGATGCTTCTCAGTGAGAATTTGAATATTATTTCAAATTTATAGATAAAAAACAAAGTTCTTAACTTTGTACAAGAAAAATTATTTAAAAACTGCTCATCAAAGTTTGCAACTTTTTATCAGAATTTCTGTAAAATTTCTGAATTACCCGCTTTTTGCGTATTTGGCCGAGCTCCTCCTCCTATTTGTGGTGTGTTTCTTGATGTTGTTCCACAAATGAATCGGCATACAGTTTTAATCCAACTCCGAACGGCAGCTATTTTTTATGAGGGGCTTTTTCATGACAAAAATAAACTGAGAGGTTTCCCTGCTGAGTGACGAACGATTTTAGAAAAAATTTTCTTCATTTGGGTATTGCGCGCACGGACTTCGATTTGTAGACACGCATCAACCCATTCGGCGGCCTCTGATTTTTAAGCATATCGCTAATAATTATTAAACAATCCAAAAACACCAAAATAATTTCGATGAAAAAAAGGCTTTCGCAACAGTATTGACAATGAATTGTCAATTTTACAGGTAATCTGCCATATGTCAACGGGTAGATTCATTTTGTGGATTTGTTTGTATATATACATATTATATGTATATCTGAACGTATTTTTATTTAACACGTATCATACATACTTGAAGAGAGACGTACCTTAAGGAGACCAAATTTTTCTTATAAAACAACACTCATGCAATGCCATTTTCATATTTCAACAGTTCAACTTTAAATGAATTTATTTTACCATTTTCATCGATAAGTCGATATTCAGCCAAATTTATTTTCATTGTGGCTATACAAATAAAAGCATAAGGATAAGAGGAAGCCAGCCCAACTGCTCATACGTGTCTCATAAATGCTTATTTAACTGTATGAGTTTCGCTATGTGTTGTATGAGTATGCGCTTTATGTGTATGTGTTGTGTGACTGTCTGCTGTTGTGACCCCCCAAACTGCACAAAAGCAACGACAAAAAGTTGTAGGAACAAGCTTTCAATACCGGAAAAAAGTTGAAAAGCGCCGCAGGATAATATGCGAAACACAACGCTCCAATACAAGAACACCCGTACACATAAATAATGTATTACACTTGTAAATGTGCGGTTTTCGCTCACACATTTGAGTTTACATATTCATACCAAATAAGTTAAATATGTTTGAGTAAAGCACACATACATACATGTAAGCTGAAATCTAACATGTCGACAGAATATGCGAATAATATTTGCCATAAGTATTATGAGTATATGTGATTGGGTATGATGTGTGTGTGTGTGTCGACGACCACTCGAATGTGTATCAAATTGCGCATAACCTCAAGCGGCAACTACATACATATGTATCACTTATGTTATGTATTGTTATGCCACTTTCTATTTAATAGTTAAGTTAAATACACAGTATTGTGCAAAATTTAAGAAATGATTTTTATTGAGTCATAGATGAATACATTTCTCGAATTTGTAATAGATTGTAGATCAATGTCAACGTATGCCAGGAACAATATCCGTTTGTATATGCACGTGGATCTAAAAAGAATTTTGTGTTTTAATTTTACACTGCTTCTTGATGAAAAAAATGCCATTTAAGTCTAAGAGGTCATTAGATTACACCGAATGAGTTTGAATCACTTTCTTTGGACGTATAGAGCTATATTGCTTTCTTCGTTTGGGTAAATTCGCATTGCATTCGAAAAGCAGATGCATTGACGTCCTTGGCTCTGTGTCGCAAAACCGACCTACATGAGTCAGTGAGTCGTGAGGATGTCTGAAAAACAATCGCAGTTTTTTTCCTCAACGATTGATAAATTGTTTAAATCTTTTGAGACGATACCCACCTAGCAAGGACTTATGATTTTTTAATTCATAAGGTAATGGCAGCACAGTTCTTTTAGCTTAGTGTCTTCTTTACCAAATTATTTTTAGTGGTATATTGTTTCACCGCCAAGAGGGTTTTGGGACTTATTGGTTTAGTTGTCGCAGCCTCCTCTCTCATCTTCTATATTTCTTGTTAGGGTCCCATATCTAGAAAAGCTGAATGGTGTTACACAGCTAATAGGAAGTCCAGTTAGCCTGTCTAGGAGTGAGTGCAGCTCAACTGTCACATAAGATAACTCTATCTTCAATAGTTTCACTATTAGTTTATTTCTGAAAACAAATATGTATATACCATTCTTCTCACTGACGCCTTCTAACGTTTCGAATCGTCACTATACTTCTTAGGGCCGTAAAATAATTGTTTTGTTTTTATTGCAGAATAATTCGACAACCGTGATGGATGGCTCATCATAAATTACGGTACAGATTTACTAATCGACCGACTCCAACTGAACAAAAGCTACGGCGGTTAGCCGCTCACCTCAAAGATTATGGGGCAACACGAGATGCTTCTAGGTCTGGCCGGCTCCGAAGTATCAATTTTGCTGAGAATATCTCAACTGTGGCAGAAGATGTCGCTGTGAGGACCGGAGTATGACGAGACGACTTGTGAGGCAATTCGAAGCATTAATCAGCGGTATTTACAAATACTACTACTTCTTATGGGTTTTTTAACCCTACAGTAGTCGCGCCCCTGAAACTGACGTAATTGGTCGCGCGGTCTACATATGTAATCCATTTTAAAATTAAAAATACAAAAGATAAATATTTAATTCTTCGATTGCTTTTGTTTTAAGTATTCTTGTTATTGTTTAATTTATTAATATTAATCAAAAATAACATAAATAAACTTTCTGTTCTTACATAAAATAAATAAAAACCAAAACTTCATTTTTTAACAAAAAATTAAGATACTTCACAAAAGTATAAAATATATATAAAATAACCAGAAGATAATGTAGATGTTTTAATTGTTTTCGAAACATGACGAACATACAGTCTTGGAATGATCAGGACAAATGAATTTATTGCAAACGTTACACACTTTATGGGTGCTTTTATTACGGGCCTTTCCACAATCGTAGCAACGACCGACGTAGTTATTGTGCGTTGGACCTTGATGACTTACAACTTGTGGAAGATCCAAGAAGTCTTTTATTTTAAATGTCAGTGTTCTAGGTAGCGTGGTAAGTGTTAATCTTTGGTGAGCCAGTGGTTTCATCCAAGACAAGGCTAAGTCTATGAGAAAATCACGCCTTTTGACAGATTCATAGTTACTGTTTGCTGTGTAAATGCATAATGCGTTGAGAGCATTGAGGTTTACAAGATTATAGAACTTAGTCAGCGGCCACCTTCTTGAATTCCTAGATACGTCATAAAGAGAACACATCTTGTCAACCAGATCAACGCCATTTTTAGTGCGATTATATATTAGTATGTTATTAATATATTTCCGGCTTTCGTTGATCTCCGGTGTCAGAATCAATCGCTGTATCGTTGTGCATTGTAGACATGGCTATTACTACTTTGTTGGCTTTTGGTACATAAGAAACCAGAGTATATGGAGAGTGAGTGATTTTGAGGAGCATATTGTTAGAGGCAATTCTAAATTCCCGGGGAACTTCTCTTTTATCTTTTCGAACGGTAGCAACCATTGTAATTCCATTATCAAATCATTGCTTTGCTATTTTCAGAGAGGAAAACCAATTGTCCATAGTAATACTGATATGTCTATTCAAAATTGGTTGCACCATTCTCATCACGATATCAAATCTCTCGTCGCTTAACCGAAATGGACCTTCGGGTTGTTGGCCGGCGTAAATTTCTAAGTTATAGGCGTATGGGTAATGAACATCTACAAGTGCAAAAACTTTCAGGCCATACTTAGCAGGTTTATTTGGAATATACTGCCGAAAAGAACAACGCCCTCTGAAGGACAAGAGTAGTTCGTCCAAAGTCATTTCAGCAGAGTAGCATACATATGTAAATATTATAAGAAAAGTTCCACAAAATTGTAAAATGAAAAATTATGCCAAAAGTCCACTTTTATTTACAAAGTATAACTAGCTATTAGCATAAAACCTAATTTAAAATACTTACGTAATCGGTCGCGCGGCATACATACGTAGACCATGAATTTCACGAACCTCTAGCGACACAACTGCATGCGACAATTAACAGCGGAAAACTGAGAGTAACTCTCAATTTGTTAGTTACAAGTAGCAAAAATCTCCGATGAAATCGATACACGATTTTCAAGAAATTTAAAATTTAACAATGGTGGATTACATATGTAGACCGCGCGACTGGTGCAGGGTTAAGTAACAAGGATTTATCAAAAAGTCTCATACTCTAGAAGTTCTCAAAGAGAGCATCCATTAATAATGCTTCTACCCATCGCCGAAAGCTCCGACATGAGTTTGGAGAATGCAATAATCGGGTTCATGTGGTCATGGGGCCGATATAATTTCCTCATCTTAGTGAAATAAATTAAGATATCAATTAAAATTAAACCAAAAGTAGACTTAAAGTTGTTCATTTACAAAGCAGACATTCAGCCAAAAGCTTTGGGAAACTATTTAATACCATTGTCAGAATTCTTGCAGAAATATTTCAGTGTACTTTGTAATTTAGGTCCACTCTGAACTTTTCCTTCAAATTGATAGATTTTTAGTATTTAGGAGTCGAGCAATCAGGAATTTTAAGATCATTTCCTCCATCAATCCAATATCACTTTCTCTTTTTCAAAACCTTCCCTAATCGTATTCAGGTTGGTTTATTTGACTGTTCGGTTATGGAAGAAACAATTCAGTAAAGGAAAACGGACACAATGGGTGCCGAAATTTCTCATGGCCTCAGTCATTACGAGAACTACGTAGCAAAGGATATTTTCGTGGGCAGCAATAGTAAATTACAAGAATGTTAGGTCGGGACATATAGTCCACACTGGATAGCGGCTTTCTTTTTAATGCTCGCGACGACATACTTATCGGCAGTTCTGAGGGAATGCATGCTTTGACGGTAGAATATTTAGTATGGACTTTAGTTCTACACTAACGGATGCAGTCAAGATTAGCGATTTTTTTATTATTTACTAATTTAATTTTATCAATTATTTTTTTATACGTATAGAGTACTAGACTAAATAATTTTAAGTAAATATATAAAGCACACAACAACTAAGGGAAATATACACAATTTATCAAAGCAAAGTCTCCAAACTATCTCCACTTTCCGACAATAGGTCGAACTGATCAAATACCTCATTGGCGGCCGAAAACATCGATCGAATGGTTAATTTAAAAAGTAGTTGGTCATACAGCGAGGAATACGAAACACATTACATGACTTACAATCTCATGTGATTGAATTCGAATTAGAATTTATTAACTCGAATAAAAAAAATTTCTGTTAATACAATAAGAGACAATTTCTCTAATAAACATATGGAATAAAATCTCCCATGCATTTCTTATGCTGGTAGCCCGAGTTGAAACCATCTACTTTTATATGGTAAGTCAGCATCCTTAGAACTGCCCGGGATTGAGAAGATGACAAACAAAATTGTAGACTTTTCAATGCAAACAGATCCTGAAGTTGAGTTACTTATTACATCGTTACTAAGCATCGACCTTGATTTGGCCACCATAAAGTCTAAGTAATGTAGAAATTGAATAAAATACGCATTTATGTATAAGCAATAAGTGGTCCGATTCTGATTGACGGCGGAGATTGAATTAGCCGAGAGCAGTTAGTAGGTATAAGATTTGGATATTTTAGTTTAACTTTGAGACGAATGAACTAAGTCAGCAGTTAGTATATGGGAGCCGCGCAGAAAGGCATTCCTAATTATTTAATTTCAATATAAGTGAATGATGAATGATGGCATCGTGTCTATGTTCCTGCTGAGCAAGCAGTGAGTAGACTATTTTAGGGCGGCTACAACTCATTGTGTAAAATTGCAATTTATTCCAGCATCCACCCTTAAATCGCACTACTCATTTGTTCTAATTTCCCGTGATGAAACTGTAACTCATGGAGGTAGGTTCTCGGTGAGGTCGATAACAAAACATGTTTTGAAATTTAATTTACTTTTACTTTATTGAGAAGTTCCCGCCACATAATTGCCATACTGTGTATTAAAAATGGGCTCTGAAATTTCTGTCAATTAATTCTACGATTTGCATTTGAGCACTAAAAGGTTACTGTGCGCTAATATACAGTCCGCGAAAAAATATAGAATCTTATCATTTGGACAAGTTTTGAATATTTATTTATTAGTTTAAGTTTTTTTTTTAACATAGGTCAATCTATAATAAAGACCATGTTGATCCTAATTTTAAAAGTTTTTTTCCAAGTTTTACAAAAAATTCAAGTGTAAGTTTGAAAGCGATCCGAATTCTTATTGATTTTTGACAATTGACAAGAAATTATAGAAATCAAATGGACTTTCTAGCGACTTTAAACTTGCACTTTACTATACTAAAATTGTGTGGGGTATAAAACTGCATTTCTTGTGAGGTTCCCAGTCTCCCATCGGACGCGTCCCCAGGTGGCGGATAGGGGAACGCTCGGCAGATGCGCAGGATAGGTGGGAAATAAAAAAAACGCGGACCAAGGACTGAGCGGCCCAGAAACAAATAGCTGTTCCGGCCAGCTATACCAAAGGTGACAATCCCTCCGCGTGGATAGGAATTCTGGGCTAACAACCTATTACTTCTGAATCGAATAATATTGCTGAAACAAAAGGCACTATGTGCCCACCAGACGGGGCTATTGCACTTAATTATTATTATTATTATAAAACTAAATACATGCCCAAATTTTGTTAAATTCTGATTAAAAATTTTGAAATTTTGATGAAAATTGATCCACTTTTTCCATTTTTTTATGAAGCTTGAAAACTGCATTTATATAGCTTCCTTTTCGACAATGAAAAAAATTATGACAATTATAAAAGACATAAAACAAAAATCAATAAAATAGTCAAAATATTGCGATGCAATTTTTTTCGCGAGCTGTACATATATATATGTACATATGCATTCGTTATTTTGGCCTTTATTTATCGCACATATGCACGAAAACATTTCTTGATATTTGTGTGCTCAATAAATGCAATACTACTCGCATTGAAAAGCCGTTGGGTAGATGGCTAACACTACATGCACACTTACATATGTAAGTATGTATGCCAATGTTGTTTTCTAGTATATGAAAGGATTGTGGTAATGCATTGAAATATCCAATAGTAAAATATTATTGCACTTACATACATATATGAGACAATCATAAGCTAAGGGCAAATCCGTTGAATCTTTTAAGGGACAAGATTTTTTATTTACTTTCTTGGCGGTTTCACTTGAATAGAAGCGTTCACTTGAAACATTGCTTTAGGGAGATGAGTGAAAAAACAATATAATAGAACGGAGGTGTATGAAACATGGTATCTTATAATCCGAAGTTTTGATATGGAATAAAATGCAATGGCATTTTGTAGAATGTAATGTGGTGGTGAGTATAGACAAATACTGATAGCTCCTACCCCAGATTTCAAATTGCATCTATATAGCCATGGTTCGAATAAAACCTATTTCTTCCTATGGCTCTGTGATAGAGTATCGCTTCTCAAGTTGCAAAAGATTCCGCCTAGAAGCGTCGTAAAACGTTGGTGCGTGATTACCATTCGGAATTCACAGAGAAAACGTTGGTTCGAATCTCGGTGAAACACCAAAATTAAGAAAAACATTTTTCTAATAGCGGTTGCCCCGCGACAGGCAATGGCAAACCTCCGAATGATTGCTGCCATTCGGAGCCGGCTTGAAATTGTAGGTCCCTCCGTTTGTGGGGCAATATCAAGACGCATGCCATAAATAAAGGAGGAGCTCCAGAGAAGAGTGTATGCGCCAATTATAAAGGGTTTTCCAACAACAGGTGTTATTTTGAATAGCCCGCTTTTTCGGTAGATGTCACTTTAAAGCTGTCATTTTTTGATATTTGACAAGTAGAAACTACGCCTTTAATAAAAATGGAACGATACACACTTAAACAACGCATTGAAATGTTTAAAATTCACTATAAAAATGATGAAAATTTGGCAGAGACGGTTCGTAAAACTCAAACATTTTTGAGTCATCGTGAAGCTCCTTGTCGGACCGCAATACAGAAATTGATGCAATTGTCGAGCTGTTGGGACAAGTTAGTGATGTGAAGAATAAAACCCTTGCACGTCGCTCAAAATAGCCGAAAATATTGCTGTTGTAGCCGATAGTGTTGACGAAAACCCAGGTTTGTCTATTCCTCGTCGTTCTTTGGAATTAAGCATTCCACAAACGTCATTACACCGTATTTTGCATAAAGGTTTAGGTATCAAGGCTTATAAAGGCCAGTTAACACAAGAACTCAAGCCGGCCGATCATCAACAACATCGTGTCTTTGCTGATTGGGTCGTTGAAATGCATGAAAATGATCTGGAATTCCATCGAAAAATAATCCTGAGTGAAGAGACCCATTTCCACCTCGGTGACTTCGACAACAAGCAAAATTGTCACATCTGGGGCTCAGAAAATCCAAGAGTTATTGTCGAAAAGCCTCTCTATCCTCAACGTGTGACTGTTTGGTGCAGTTTATGGTCCGACGGATTAATTGGACCTTACTTTTTCAAATATGAAGCTGGAGCAACAGTTACGATAAATGGATTGCGCTATCGAGAGATGATTAACAATTTTTTATGGCCGGAATTGCATGGTATTGATCTGGACAACGTTTATTTTCAACAAGGCGACGCTACGTGCCACACAAGCAACGAAATCATTGATCTTTTATCAAAATAACACCTCTTATTGGAAAACCCTTTATATATGTATATATAAGCCAATGTTCCAACTCTTAAACATCCAAAGTCATAGGCGGCGGAGCATTTGGTCACAAAACAAAGGTGTCTGTTCCTATGAGTTGTCTTTCAAGTATTTTTCAAGCAGAAGTATACGCCATCTATTTAGGCGCAAAAGTTAATCTTGAAGTGAAACTAGCGGATTGCCATTCTGAGCGACAAAAAGGCTGCACTCAAGGTCTTGTCGTGTTTGAGTGTCCTCGAGTGTATAGAAAGATTAAATCTGTGAGAAACGTAAAATCACATTTAACAAATATAGATAACAGAGCGCAAATGTTTACCGGTGCACGAGGCATTGGGTGCTTTGACCAAAAAGGCGGTCTTGAAACTGATAAAACTTGAATCCTTCCTGATTATGTGTCAGGATGGCAATAGAAGAGCGTAGAAGCAAAACTCTGAGACTAAGAGACTTATAGTCGCACCAAACCAAATCCTAACTGGGATGATATATCCAAAAAGATTAAAACATCTCATAAGCTTCCATAAAGGCAAGCTGAAAATTCTTACTACTAAAGCATTTTCTCTGTTAAATGCAGAACAAATTTCTGTCAGTTCTGTGACCTATATCCAGAAACAGCACTAAACTTGGTACTGGAGTGTGAGGTCAGAGCGATTGTTAAAGAGTAAATTGAAAGTAATGGTCAATAGAAATGCACAGCTCAACCCAGCTTCATTCTAGACTTATTGAGAAAACAGGGATTGGATGAGATATTGTCGTAAGTAGTAATCACCAGAGATCGTAATTTTAAGGGCACACCTCAATTTTGGAATTTTTTATGCTAGGTCAGCCTGGATTAAAAAACTTCAAATTAGCCCCTTGCCTTATTAATAGAGCGACGATTATGTGTAAGCTTTTTTTGTACTTCAAAACAATCTCGTATTTAATAAGAAGTTCTAAATTTTGGCCAGAACAAGACATCACGAATGTGATACGGCAAGAAAACGTCATTACATGTCTGATACGAGGTTTTCATTTTGGGCACGAAAGTAGGATCTCCGATATCTTAAAATAAGAAAAATTTTGTTGGCCACAGAATAACAAGTTGGTACTGCAATACGAAGTTAAGTATCTATCAATGGGCATTATTTTGTATAAAATATTTCCTACTAACTTCTACAAAGTGGCGCAAAAGTATCAACCTATGTAAGGGCAATGCAATTTTTCATTTGGCAATACCATCAGTAAAGAAAATTTTTTAAAACCAAAACGATTTTTGAGGCACTTCAGACATTCACTTGAACCTAAATGACCAAAATTGAATGTACTATAAAATTGCATACTCAACAGTTTTCTAAAAATTCTGATAAAAAAATTTGCAAATTTTGTTGAATATTTGGAATTTCGATTCATACCTCTTTTGCTAAAAAATTAACCGCATTTTATTTAAAAATTATCTAAATTAAACTAAGCAATTAATTTTTTTTTTTTAATTATAATCACAAGGGGTTCCGGGCATTTTTTGCATGGCTATATATCTACGTTACAGTTGGAAAAATATGAAATATTGTTTGAAGATAATTACGGCTAAAACAGATCTCAAAAAGGCAAAGACATTTGCTCGTTATTTAACCCGAGTATTATGCCCCATGAAATCGAACCCTCTCCAAGCATTGCTTAAACAGTAAAAGCTACCCTAGAACACACGCACCAGTTGGACCCACCCATAAAAAATTAAAAATGAAGTTAAATAAGTGATAAAGAAACTTAAAAACGGAAGGCTCCTTGATATGGCCTCATAACGGAAAAAGTACTGAAATAACTCCCAGTATAAGGACTCACTTTCCTTACATATATATATATAATTCCATTACATTCCCAACCTCAATGGAAAGTAACTCAAGTAAAAATGATCCTCAAACCAGAAAACAGTACTGAACAAGTCGAATCATATCGGTCCATCAGCATATTGCCTATTGCCTCTTAAGTAATGGAATCCCTTATTCTCAACAGAATGATACCTATAATAGAAAAACGAAACATGCAACATAGTGCCATCGAACAGGTACATAGACTCATAGATAGTATATATAATATTTATAAAGCCTTTGAACAAAAAACAATAATGCAGAGCGGCTCTTCTCGACATATCTCAAGCCGTTTATCACATTTGGCATGATGGCTTGCTCAATAAAATAGAAGACACTCTACCGATAAATTGTTACATATTTATTAAGTCCTATCTGGAAAATGGATATTTCTTTGTCACAATTGACTCCCACCTCGGGGGGGTCTCCCAAAACCTGCAGAAAAGACTTGATTAAATAAGTCATTGGTTGAAATAATGACGCATTATGCCAAACGAGACAAAATCTTCCCTAGTCACATTTACACTAAATCGAAAAACTCCCCCACCCGTTAAGCTCAATAATACAAGAAATCAAATTATCGTCACATACCGAAATTCACATGTTTCTCTCGAAAGCAAGCTCCCTCTTTACTTAGCTATCTTGAAAAATATTAGGACATATGGTATTCAACTTTGGAGCACTTCAGATAACTCCTACATCGAAATTCTGCAAAGATTCCGCCCTTTATTATATCACAAATGCTCAAATTCATCATGATCTCAAAGTACCCACAATAATTGAAAAAATAAGAAAATGTGCCACACCACACCACACACGACTCCAATCGCACTCAAGTCCTCTCGTCACAAAAATAATTCCAAATACCATAACCTTCACCAGACTCAACAGAAAATCTAGAAAATACCTCAAAGGATAATAAATTAGCCTAAATTATTATGTACCTTAAAATTAGTAAATGGTTGCACCACTTGGTGTATTCCATAAATGCTTTTCTCTTAAATACATTAAATTACTTCAAGTAAAAATCTTCCTTAATGTTTAAAAAACAGATCGCAAAATGGATAAAAAAAATTGTGTTTGTTAAAAATTACTATTATACCTATAGTATTAAGTACCTCGCGATGAACCTGTATAATTTTATTTTGTGACAAGATCAAAAAGCTTACCCACTCAGCAACTTGTGCTTTTATACTTATTTTAAAAAGCAGCTGAAATCGCATTTATAGTACTTTTTTTATTTTTAGATTTATACAAATATGATACACGGGTACAACAAAAACTAATAACCCTTTCCAACTAAGCCAAGTCTGCTTAAACTACTTTGCACTCTTGATTAAAATATCAGCTCCATGATTCTTTGTTTATTTTGTTTATTTACTTGCCTGCCATAGCAATCGCCTTAAGCCGTAATTGTTTTCTGTAAACGTCTTTCAAACAGCTCTTAATCTACTTAAATACCCCTCTGCCACACTATCGCGATGGCTTACAGAAATTGACAACAAAATTCGCTAGCAGTACCGAAAGAGAAAAAGGTTGTAGGTAGGGTTGAAAAGTGACATTTGGATACATGAGCCGACTAGAGGTGGAGAAAGGAATTTTAGCGCCAGAGGTCACTAAAACGTAAACGGGCTTAAAATCAAGATTCCGCATATTTTAAAGTCTTAAGCGCACAAAAGTGAATAAATAGCAAAACACTTTTACTTGCATTTTAATCTTGACGCTACAAAGTAGACACGGGTATACTTTAAGCTGATGACAGTGGGCGATAAAAACGATATAAAACCGCGTGATGACTTTTCTGTAGCCTTTCGTTTGTTTCAAAATTCAATAAAGGCATTAACAAATATTATCATTGCCCAGTGATTGAATTTGTTTAATTTCACGAATCGACAAAATAAAACCCTTCCAAAATAATAAGCTTTCGGCAATGGATTCTGGTTGAGGCGACAAAAGAAATTTAATTTTATCGGCAATTTGGAAATGTAACAAATTATTGCTTACCTTATTACAGAAATTTCTACTATATGATTTTTTATGAATTGGTATTTAATTGATGGTATTGATCTGGACAACGTTTATTTTCAACAAAACGGCGCAACGGGCCACACAAGCAACGAAACCATTGATATTTTACATACTTAGCCTACTTACGTAAGTATTAAAAGGGCAATGCCCAATAGGAAAGGAGGCGAACCATCCAAGTCAGCACAAGAAATTTTCATAGGTATTTTTTTCTAGCAAACTAGAAAATCTTATATTATTTAGACTTTCCAAAATAGAGGTCTAAAAGAGTCTGTACTATGAAGAGGCTTTACTATATGGATCTAGATTTTTCATCCTAAGCTGGAATCATTCCAGCCTAAAATTGTTGCACAGTGTTATTAGAAAATTTATTTTTAATCAAACCCCTTTGGGTTTTAAAACAAGGGGCTGAAAATCAACTGAAAAAGCGCATATATAACAGAGAACGGAATCCAAAGATCTTTGAGGGATCCACTTAAGAATTTTTAGCCATAATAACATTGCCTAACGGCGGCAATAATCCGGATTAACGGGGTAGTTAATATGTTTAAAATTGTTTTCAGTAACAAATGGACCCCAGGCCACAAATACAGGTATTAGCTCTCCTGATACTAAAATATAATTATTTATTAAAAAAAATCTTTTTCTGACTGCTCCGAAATTAAAAAAAAAATAATAATTAATGTAACTTTGAAGGTGGTAGTGCAAGCTATTGTAGCATTACATCGAATCTTTTTTATTCTTCTTTCTAAAAGTTTAATTATTTTTCATTCACAATTGGTATTAACTGTCGTTTTTCGGCAATGTTGCTATCGAAATTTTCCTTTATCCGTTTAAATTTTGGGAATTAAGGCGAGTAATTGATCCAGATTAGTTGTACTTAGTACTCTGAGATAATTCCGAATTAAGTCGCTCATTCCGCTTAAAGCAACAATCTGTCTATACTAGACAATAGGCAACAAAATAAAAAAGAAACAAAAAACGAAAATTCCATCTCGAAGTGGTACTATTATTTTCTTATATTATATGGCTCGATAAGAAACAAATATTTGAATTATACTATTTCCCTCTAAGATTACTTCAAAGATGTTTAAACTTTTAAGCCACACCTAACTGAATATAATGACTAATTTCTCTCTCTCTCTCTCTCTCTCTCTCTCTCTCTCTCTCTCTCTCTCTCTTAGCTTCACAGTCTGCGGTGGACCATAGCTTCATCAACAGTCCTCCTCCAATGCAGCCTCTCTCTTGCCTCATTTCCTATTACGAACATTTATCGCTTTTAAGTCTGCTTCTACATTATCAATCCATCTCTTTCTTGGTTGGCCTCAAAGTAAACAACTTTTTTTTATTCTTTCCTTGGGCATTCTTATGATTTCGCCAATCCATTTAATCCGCTGCGCTTTAATAAAACGTATTACATTTCCACCACCAATAAAGTTTTCAATTTCGTTGTTATAACGGATGCGATACGTGCCGTTTTTTAGCCGAATAAGACCATAGATTTTTCCCATTATGGTTCTTTCAAATCGCAATAGCTGGTTTATATCATTAAATTTCAGTATCCCGATTTCAGCACCATAAGTAAGAACCGGACGTATCACAGTTTTATACATCTTGATTTTCTGCATTAGTGATAAATCCTTTGATCTGAACAATTTTATATTTGCATAGTACGTCTTATTAGCAGATGTACTTCGTTCATCTATTGCAATTGATGTGTCTTTACTCGCTGATAGAACGAATTGAATTCATTTACACTTTCAAAAACAAAATCATCTATAGTTAATAACTAATACCGAATAAAATAACAATAATGTCCATCGACAGAAGTAGTAACGACATTCAATACCTGCCTTATACTTTTTATTCAAATTATCCCAAGTACAACAGACAAAGGTTTGGAAATGTTCTTAAAAGAGAAAAAAATATATGTTTGTCACACAAAATGCTTCTTTTTCATTATCTGCCAAAAACTAGCATTGCATATTTAACCAGTTTATTTAATAAGTGTCTTATCTTGCGAGACCTACCTATATTTTTGAAATTCGCCAAAATTAGTATGATATTTAAGCCTGGTAAATCACCTAACGTAGTGTCCTCTTACAGGCCAACATCTCTTCTACCAGTAATGTTGAAGCGTTTTGCAAAAATAATTTTAAAACGCCTACAGTAACTCATTGAAAATAAACGTCTGACTCCCATTCACCAAATTGGTTTCAGAAAGCCTCATTCAATGCTCAATCACACAAAACATGGAGTCGTAAGCACTACAAAAAGCGTTATGGAAAAGAAAACAGTGGGTTCAGCCGTTTTCCTTGCTGTATCACAACCTTTCCACAAGTTATGGCAAAAGGGGCTCATCCAAAAACTCAAGCCCATGCTGCCAGCACAATATTTCGAGGTACTCTCATCGTATCTTAATACATACTAGGTACTTTTGCGTTAAACACGCATACATATTCGTATATAAGAAACATAAACACAGGTGTTCCACAGGGCATCATTTTGGGTACTCTGCTATATCTGCAACAGCAACATTTTCGGATGGCACTATCGAAAACGCAACAAATAAGCTCCAAGAACCTAATTGGTGGAAAATGGAAAGCAAAGTGAAACAAGAGCAAGTTAATTTTTCCTTAACAAACGCTATTTACAAGTTAATCTTCAACGAAGCATCGATAATCCCATGCGTCGACGAAGCCAAATATCTCGACATAACACTTGATGCCGAACTGCGCTGAAAAGTTCATATCAAAAAAAAAACGAGGGGAGCATACTTTGAAATTAAATAATCTACAGCTCCTCATTAGTAGACGCTAAGGCTTATCAAACCGCAACAGATTCCCAAACCTCCCCAAATAGCCAAAAGTAGATCACCTCCATCCCACGCCTGCAAAACAAAATCCTGCGGAGCATAGCAAACGCGCCGTACTACATATATAAGGAATAGCCACGTTCATCGTGATCTTGACATGCCAACTGTGAGTGAAGTAACGAAACAATTTGCTATCGCTCAAAAACAGCGACTAAAAAATCATGTCAACGATGCAGCATCCATCCTTACTTGGGCTGAGTTCTTCGAAGACGTTTAAAACGCACAACAGTAGCAGAACTTGTGGATAGCGAATAGCGATTATATTTTAAAATACTTCCTAAAACAAGTTAAAATATCAAATGAGAATTGATTATTTGTATCCTTTATATTTATATAGGAGTGTCACAGTGTACAACGATTCTAAACAGTGCCCAAGAATACAAATTTTTTGAGGCAAATATTTGTGTCGATTTTTTTATATTTTCCAAAATTTTGATAGTAATAGGAAATAATTGAAAAAATTGATAGTAAACGGATATTAAACATTTGAAAGTTGTATAGCAAATAAACGTGACTCTAATTAATTTTTGATTTGTTATAGTTTAAAAATGTTTAATATGATTTTTTTCACACATTTTGGTGCACAGAAACTCCTTTTTTATGAGTTTATGCAATAATGGCCTAGAAGAACCTTTGCAAAGGGATTATCTTCAAAATACAAAAAAACCATTTGCAAATCAGAGCAACCTGTAGACAATTAAAAGCATACACATTTCAACCCTACACAATTCGGAACTCCATTTTATAAGATATATAAACTTACTGCTTTTAAATTTTGTCATTTAAGTAAAAAGAATTCAAATTTAAAGAAAATACTTTCCTTTTTTTGCCACTTTGGGTACAAAAATGGTAAATATTAAAACATTTATTAAAGTAGAGGCAATTTTTTAATATGCAAACAAAAAAGTTTTTATTTTTTTATTAATACAGGCCAAAAAGTATGTCAGAAAAGATGAGGTCATAGAAATAAATACGATTTTAAGCAAATTTCAAGATGAACGTAATCTCCCATACTTTTAATTAATATTTGTATTTCTAAAAAACGGGTGTATCAAAACACAAAATTTTGAGCAGGCATTCCAACAATCATATGAGTATTACTATATTTTTATAAGTTTTTATGAACTTATAGTTCATTCTCTTGCTAATCTCATATGAATTCAAGTTTCATATACTGTAGAAATTTAAAAAAAAATTAACAAATTTTAATCAAAATTTCACACTTCTTAATGAGAATTAAAAAAAAATTCGAGTGCGCATTTTCGAGCTCATTCAATTTCAGTGAAACTTTCGGAGTAAGAATTTTAAGGCGCTGAAAAATTTAACTGATTTTTGGCATTTTTTCCATTAAAAAAAAATGTCATCACAAAAAAAACATACACAAAAGTGTGTAAAAAAATTTCGAATATGTAAACAAAATTACGAGCTATTTGAACCATTACAATTATTGTGCTAAAATTACAACCCTTTATTTCAGCATTTTTCATATAACGTACTCGCTTTTCTTCATTAAAACAACGTCGCCACCCTGTCTCGCAATAAGTAATTGACGTTGGCAGACATCTAATTTTGTATTCCCCTAATAATTTTTTTTATATATCTCGACGCTTCATAAACTCTTGCTCTTCTTAATAAGACATCAAAACAAAAATGATGCGTACGTCACACGGATTTCACAACTCACGACGATGGCATTAATATTACCTATGTGCAGTTTGTATATTCCAGACTAAAGCACTTAACTTGAATTCCAGCCATATTTTAAAACAACTTTAAGTACACAATTTATTTTGTCAATGACACCTTTCTACCTTCAAGTCCGTCTACCTACGTCTGGTGTTTGTACACCATTGTCATTGTCATTGCTTTCACAACTAGAAATACTTTTTTTATTATTATTTTTTCGTTCAACGTCTGTTGGTACTGTGTTATTTTCATCAGTCTCATCCACAGCTGGATTACATACACCAAATGGCATTCAATAGATTTTTTAGAATTACATTCTGGTTTTACACTCTCAGTTGTCTGCTTCAAGCCTTTACAATATTTTCTCTGTTCTCTGTTGACTCGCCTTCTTATTGTGCTTTTGTATTGTAGAATCTAACGTTTTTTTATTTATTTATTGTTTTGCTACTTGAGCTACTGCTCATTTTAGCGCGCGTCATGCTGATTATGCCGGAACACGCTTCGTTTCTTTTTAATGTTACCAATTACATCCAATTCCATTTCGCTCTCATTCGCTTGCCACTCTCCCATGCGCTAACTGAACGCCACCAATGCGCATTGCACGCGCTTGTTGTATTTTCTAATAGGATACACCTCTTCACTTTGCACTCCCCCCATTTTAGCTTTCACTTAGTCACATTCATTGTGTCATCATCAGTTGTGCCATTCGTTCCATTTTCCTTTCAGTCAATTCATCACTCACTTTCCCCCGTTTGCTATACCTACGTGTAACACTTTTTTTGTATTGTTGCTGTTGACATTTTCGAATATACCTAGATCTATGGCGCGTAACGTCACGTGAAGGGCAACAGCTGCTGGCGATATACTTGTAGACTCGTATTCATTTTTACGCATTTATGTTTGTTGTTATTTGCCGCCAACAAAGTGAAGTGGTGCGTCAATGGTCCTTGACTCAACTCAGCACGTCCACTTCACTTTTACTTCTTGCTCTTTACTTTTGCTCACTTCACTCACTTCACGTTCAGTCCTTGGTGGCCCCGCAGCTCGCTGCCACTTCAATTGCATTTAATAAGACTCTGCCGGAGTGTTAGTGCGTTTCGCGCTTTAATGGGGTGTTACCTTTATTAGGCCACACAAGGTCAGCTTAACTGGTGCACAGTCATTTAATCTACTTCTACTCTTTTTTAAATTACTAGTAATTGCAAGTTTATTGCCGATTTTATAAAAATTTCCCAGAGTGCGAAGAAAATGATTTGATGTACAGAAATTCACGAAAGTGGCGAGAGTTTTTGGGTGCCATTTGGTTCTTTGGAGGTGTCCTTAAACAATTTTTTTGCATTCGCTTCAAGGAGCACTTTTCGTTCGTTCAAGTATCATGCGAGTGGGATGACATAAGGTACGAAGGCGAGTCATAGTACAGGCATTCATAGTTAAGAGCTCGCTTGTGTCTGTCGCATCTGCAAATGACCGTTATCTCAATATATAAACGTTTGCTCAAATAAAACACTTCGAATCCGATTAAGCTTGAAGCGCGCCACCTCACCACAACTTTCCATTCCATTTGGTGACAATCATGGCAAGTGCCTCTGTCTGTATGGTTGATGTCATTGTGGGAGCAATAGTTGTCATAAAGAATTTTCTTTTACTGCTATCGGCAAGTGTTCCATCATAATCCACACCAAAGCAAAAATTCTTCAACTTATAGCTAGTTTGCGAAAGATACGCATAAAATTAAAGCATGTTGGTCGAAGAAAGTATGTAAGAAAAGAATAAGCTGTTTGGCGACCCTAAAACCGACCGAATTTCATAGAGTACCACGGCAGCTCTCCTAAGGTTTTAAGCCTGAGACATTTTCCTTAATGATATACTTATATAAATAGGTACCGACTATTGACTGAGATTTTGCTAAAATTATAAATGGAACCCTTCTCCAACCTTCTGAATGTTGACACCAGCGAAGATCAAAAAGAAGATGAGGATGCCGATCATCTAATTGTCGACGACGGAGTAAGCGTCTCGTTCTCCTGACTATGACGGCATACGCATAATAATAGTCGGCTAAGGAACAAAAATGCTATGGAATTCATCAACTCAGCTATTCCAGAATAAAGGCAAAGAGCTTGTAGATGCATCAATACACTCCTATGAAAAATAGGTCGATTATAAAGGGCTTTCCAATAACAAGTGTTATTTTGAATAACAAGTGCTATTTCGAGAGATGATTAATATTTTTTTATGGCCGGAATTGGATGGTATTGATCAGAACAACGTTTATTTTCATCAAGACGGCGCTACGTGCCACACAAGCAACGAAACCATTGATTTTTTACGGGAAAAGTTTCCGGACCGTCTTATCTCTCGAAGAGGTGATCACAATTTGCCAACGAGATCTTGTGATTTAACACCTTGTGACTTTTTTCTTTGGGGAGACGTGAAAGAGAAGGTCTACGCCAACAGTCGAGGGTCGATTCAAGACCTCAAAGATGGAATTCGTGAGGCTATCAAGGACATAGGGCAGCCACTTTGCAATTCGGCTATGGAAAATTTCTTGAAAAGGATATTGCCTGATGTTATTTTTCACTATTAACGGCATACCTTAATCTTTATAATGAAATAAACACCCGACAATTTATATCAAAAAATAGCATTTTTCTTTGAATATCACAATAACTTATTGGAAAACCCTTTATTAAAAAGCGCTCAGCAATTAGTTTCCGAAGAAATTAAAACCTAGAAGTCGCATCTTTTAAACTATCAAATTTCTATAAACCAACCAACCCTGTCACCTAAGTTTAAAAAGTTCACGATTATGTAATTCAAATGTCCATGACTGGTACGGCTAGACAGCATGCTTCAAAACATAATAAACGGAAATAGGTACAAGTTACATTCACTTCAAAGTTTCTATTAATTTTCTTTTTCAATTTACCAGCGCGGTTGTTGGCACTAGAAACTCATTGAACCCAAAGTCAATGAAACCACTTGAACTTTTATGTTGGGCAGCAAGCCAAGGAGGTACAGCATAACACAAGTCACTCGAAAACAATATGTATATTACATATGTACGTAAGTACGTAAGTATATGGATATACAAACACACAATTTAACAACATATTTGAATTTAGAAATTTTTGTATTCATTACAGCAATTCGTAACGCTTGATATAAATATTTAATAATTTTCACAAATTTTGCTCAAATGGATTAGTGAAATGTGATTAAAATATGAAATTTGTCTCTCAGGTAGGTACTTGTAAACTATAGCGCGTTTCATATGTAAAGCAACAGTTTAACATCACAAGTTAGAGGAGAATCTTCTTCAAACACTGCTAAAGGTTTGAGTCATCTAGTCTGTTATTATAGCGCATATAAATCAAGTTAATTAAGCTCAAGGCAAGCAGATATTAAAACTCACTTTTTTATTTAATCATTTATTTTCATTCATTCATTTGGGTAAGGGATAAAAATCGATTTTGTTTTTTTTGCATGTTATTGTAGTAAAACATTTCAAAAATACCGTGTTAAAATTTTAAGTCAATCCGAGCAAAACTTTTTAAGTTATAGAGCATAAAGCCGAGCCGCCTCAAACATCTGCCGAGACGCAGCAGTTGCGCGCATAGTCCGTTACAAACTTTAAACGTGGTTTTCTCGAACCTTTTTTTTTAAAGTGCGTAGTCATTGGCATTTGAAAACTACTCAACCGATCCTTTTGAAATTTTGCACACATATTTTACATATAAAAAACCTCCTCCCAACATTTTTTTTCGCCATTTTTTTTATATTAAGGTGGTTTTACACCTACAAAATGGCGGCATTTTTTCGTCAAAAATCACTTTTTACTTCAAACGACTACCAAATGGCTGAAAATGAAAATAAATCGTCAAAATAAACGTTGGGGGCAAGTTTATACTTTAACTAAATTATTCGATTTTTTTGATTTCAGATGATTCTACGCTGAGATATGCTGACTACTGCAAAATGTATTTTTGAAAAGACGTCTACGTAAATGTGCTCTCATTCGCTCATTTTGCAATATTTTTACATGAAAATTTTATCAAATATTCTTGAAATGTTACTTTATAATATGCAATAACTTTTAATAAACTGACTTGAACCGTTTCGCTACAATAAATTCATGAAAAAAGTGTTTTTTTAGCGTTTATCCCTTACCCCCCCCCTTAACGCCCTCGCCTTATTTGAAAAGATATTTTTTGGTGTTTTTTAAAAGCGTGTAAAATGAAAACGAAAAAATATTTTTTTATTTTTGTTTGCAGTGTTTTATTTCTTGATCTATTGCTAAAAAATAAAAAAATTTCTTTGGCCATACAAGATTAGTGTAAAAAGTTATCAGCTTTCAAAACATGGTCTTCACAAGGATAATGTACGCGGATATAGCCGGTTCTATTGAACAGATTTTGATTAAATAAAATTTAAATGACGTAAAATTTATGTCATTATCCTATAAACTAGGATCAAAAAATGGTAAAAAAACGGCTTTTAATCTGTGAAAGTCTGCCTTTTTTTTAATTTAATTTTTTTTTTTAAGATCGTAGTTCACGCGATAATGACATTCATACTGAACAATAAATAACCTTGTTATCTTTTTAATTTAAGACACCTGTGAGTCCCGAAATGCGTGTAGCCAACGATACACCTTTGTTTGGAAGACCATTTTTTACCGGCTACCGCCCAAATAGCCAACCGCCGTAGCCATTCGAAGAACGTAGGTAATCCCAAATAGGAGGAGGAACTCAGCCAAACTCCCAAAATAAGGTGTAAATGCCAATTACATATCTGTATATATATTTTTTATCTAAAGCTGACTACTCTTTGAACGAACCTCGTATGGCCAAAAAACATTTTTTTATTTTTTCACAATGGATTAAAAAAAATACTGAAAACTAAAATAAGAAACATAAATATAAATATTTCTAAAATGTATAATTTCTTATGGAAAGAAACTTATTTTCGTAGACTATTGCAGAAATTTTGCAAACAGGCTTCAAACATGAGCCGTGTGTGACGCCAATAAACGTCAGACAGTGATCTAAAACCAGTCTTATTGGATAAAGAAGAGTATCACACGAATCCGAAATGAATTGTACATATATGAAACAAAACCCATATAACGCAAAGCTTCAAACTTTATAAAAAATTCCTAAAAACTCATCGAATTTCACACAAATTTCAAACTTTTTAATCTGAATTTCTAGAAAAATTTCATGTTTGCTGTTTTGCTGTTCAATGAGGTTTAGTAAGTGCAAGTTTCAAGTGACTAAAATATTACGTTGATTTTTGACTATTTTTTGAGCTGGCGATTTTTGTGTTTTCCTCCATGTTTCTCCATGTTTTTTTATATGGTTTGCGCTCTTATATAGTTTTTGTTCTAGTATAAGCAATGGTTTAATACAAAAACAAATTTCAATTAAAAAATAAATAAATAAAACGTCAAAACTTGTCAACATGTGGTGTAAAATTGTACACTTACGCTGACATTACTTATTAGCCTACAAACGGTCCCTCCCTAAAACAAAAAAAAAAACTTATTCATTGCGAATTCTTAAATGAGCTCATTATGAGGGCATAGCCTCTGAGCTACGATTTCCCAATTATTCTAAATTTTTGCTGTAGGATATTAGGAAATGACTTCTGTATGACTTACACGCTACTCATAATACCTCTTAACTGAAGCGTTTAAATAAGTTATATTCATAGCATAAAGCCATTTATTATTCTTGGTCAACCCTAATTGTAGGGTTGCTTTGCAAGTGATCGCTTAAACTCTATAACATCCCATTTTTATAAAAATAAATCGGTTATCTTTGTTTTTTCTGCCATTTATTTGACACTTTGCGTCATTTTAACGCCACTTGACGTCAAATTTCTACCACTCATCTATCAAATACAAATTTCTGGTATTTTTATGGAGGCGCAATTAATTTCGGCGGTTAGCGTGCAAATGCTGAACTTTCTTTTCCGTTTTGCCTCCCGAAAATCACTTAGCTAACAGACAATATAACGCACTTGAACTTGTTTGTGTATACTTAAGTGTAAATATTATATATATTTTTATTGTTAATATATACCATAATAATATGACTTGATGACCTTTAATTTTATATTCGGTAGGCAACTACATTATTTACCAAAATAAAGTAAATATTTGTACACTAACGACAAAGAACGATTTTTCCTTGGTTTTTTTTTGTTTTTGTTTTTTTTTTTTTGTTTAATAAACAGAATGACTGTTGTTGTCTTTGAGCAAATAGTTTACTAAAGAAAGTTTTGTCGAGGATACAAATTTAATGGCGACGAATTTATTATGCTTAATCATATATTAATATATCTACCAAAGTGGTTGACATACATTAGTATATTTGAACGTGCCACAAAATTCACTTCTTTAAGCAACGGCAACAGCGAATATATAATTCATTAACTTTTTGATATCATTATTGTTTTTTGCTTAAATGAAAGTCTTCGGTAAAAACGCTACGAACTTATTCCCTAACCTAATAGTAGATAGGGAAATTTTCGGTGTAGGTTATAGACTACTTACTACTGAAAATATTACTCTGCCGGTGGCGCTGTGATCCAAAAATTTCTAAAAATCTCATTACTAGTCCGTTTTTGGTTATATTCAAACACTTTTTCAAAAAAATTGGATCACTAAGTGGCGCTTGGATGAAGATATGTTGCAAGAACGTATTTGTGGACCATTTTTTTATTTAAATTCAGAAGGTACATTACTAAGTGACCCTTGACAAGACAAGTACTCTGTTGACGTTCTGTCGTTAGTGTGAGTTCACATTACGCGGTGTCTATTCAAACTCCAATTACATCTACAACAGAAAATCTTTCGCAACCCTGTTTGCCGGCACCAGTATTAAAAAAAAATGGATAAGTTAAGTATTTCTATACGGATGCATAATATGTAGAAATATACGTGCGTTCACATATTAAAACCAGGGTTAAGAGGAAATAAAGTTACAATTATTGTATCTAATCGAGTAATAAACAGAAAAAAAAGGGAAAAAACTTTGTGGAAACCTATGTACATAGGTAAAACAATTTCTGCAAGGGAGGTTGAAGTAAATACATTAGCGTAGGAAGAAATATCTAATAGAAGGACAGGAATACAAAATTTGATTGTCAATGTTTAATTGTCAACGTTTAATTGTGGAAATAAAAATGCTAAAATTAATTTTTTAAAACTGAATTGTAAGCCATTGAGTTGGCAAAATTTAATCGTCAAAAGCGAGATGTTAATATGGTATTATAAAAATTTAATTTTAGGGCAGACAAAGGTGTATAATATGATTCTTGAATAAGAAAAAATAGTTAAGACAATTTTAAGCACAATAATGTTTCGCATAATCAAGAAGGGAGACCCAAACTTGGCCAGTAACTGCAGAGGAACTTCATGCATGAATTGTGCGGCTAAAGCTCAAAGTAGAGATTCCATACCATAGCGATATAACCTTAACCATAAAATTAACCATAACGATATTTATATATAATTGATGCCATAGCCATAAGCAGCTGATATTTCCATATATATACTATCACATTTGTGCAGTTAGAAGTGCAGAAACTAAAGAAAAGATAATACCTAAGTATACCAAATGCAACAAGTCGCAATGCAACACAACGCAACACCATGCAACTGGTTATGGTTACGGTGAAAAACCAAAATTCAATTGGTCTCTATGGTCATCTTTATATCTAGGGATGGCACCTCTAATCGATTACAGTGTTGCACATAAGTTGGTTATGGCACTTCTATTTTGAGCTTAAGGTACTGATGGGAATAACAAATAAAAAGTTAGAAAATTGGGTCGAATAGTATAATATATTAACGGAGTTTCAAGCAGGTTTCAGAAAAAACGTTTCAACTGTCGACAATATTTATAACTTGGCATCCATTGAACACTCAAAGTTCAACGAAAAAAAAAAATACGCCTATTTTGTAGATTTCTAAGCAGCTTTTGACAGAGTTCCCGGAAAACCTTTGCTGTATAAACTACTTCAAATGATTAGATCAACCAAAATCGTCAATTTTACCGATAATATATGTATACCAAAATGGCTGTATGATCAAGACAAGAAGTGCCTGATTATTTTGAGACTGACACAGGAGTGAAGCAGGGATGTTTGTTATCACCACTCTTATTTACGCTGTACCCGAACGATCTACGTGATTCTTTGGGAAATGGTATAGTGGTTGAAAGCATTAATATAAGGCTACTGCTATACGCGGACGATATTTTGCTGTTAGCAGATAATCCAAGGTCCATGCATGGTATATATATATATACAGTAGGGAGCAAAAGTGTTTCCATAGTTAACATTCTCAACTTTGTGGGCCAATAAAATGCAAACGAATGAAGCAAATCAAAAAAACCTTTTGTTTTAATAATATGTCTTTAATTCTTAACAAATTGCGGTATATGATAAAAACAAAACAGAATCAGAAAAATATTCAAACAAAAAAAACCAAACCAACTCGCATGTGTACAATTTTGCACCTTTAGTGAACAAAATGAAATGTGATATGAAATTAATATTTTGTCCACAGACCCTTATTAGCTATTACACCTTTTATTCGGTTTGGCATACTCTCGACCAACTTCTCTATGGTTTCTCTTGGAATTCGGTTCCACTCCAGTTCTACACGCTTCCAAAGATCGTCTAGGTTGGATGGCGCTAATTGATATTGCCCGAGCCGTCGCTTCACGATTGACCACAGGTTCTCAATCGGATTGAGGTCGGGACTTTGAGCTGGCCACTCCATCAACTTAAAATTTTGGCTTTTTAACCATTCGCGGACAATTTTGGCAGTATGCTTCGGGTCCCCATCTTGTTGAAAAGTAATTTCCTCTTCGGGATATGCACACTTGTCCAGAAAATTTGTTAGTTGGGTTTGCAAAATATTGAGGTAGTCTTCTTTTAACATTATACCATCAATTTTTTGTATTGGTCCAATGTGCCACCAAGTAAAGCATCCCCAAACTTTGACATTGCCTCCTCCATGCTTGACGGTTTGCTTCACATGGTGTTTTTGAAGCTTGTCGCCGGGTCTATGCCAATAGTATTGCTTGCCATCCGACTGAAAACGGTTGAACTTGGATTCGTCTGACCAGATAACACGTTTCCAGTCATCTAGAGTCCAGTTTCTGTGTTCCCGGGCAAATTTCAATCGAGCTTTGACATTCTTCTCGGATAGGGCTGGTTTATTTTTTTTTCACACTTGCCACATATCCAATCTTAGCCAGTGCTCTTCTAGCTGTCCACCGACTCACGTCTTTTCCTATGTCCATAGATGCCTTCTTTGGTGTTAGGAACTTATCAGATCTCATTTTCGACATCATTAGTCTGGCGTCAGAGTCTTTTAAGAGGCGTTTACGGCCTTTAATAATGTTTTTGGGAGCAACATTTCGTCTTTTTTGGACCTTGGACACCGCTGAATGGGAAATCTTAAGCTGATCTGCAATAACACGAGTCGAACAGCCACTTTCAGTTAGGCTAATAATACTATTTTCGACATCAGACGAAAGCTTCTTCATTTTTTCGCAGTCCTTTATAGACTAATTGCTAAAATCAACAAATCTGCTTCGAATAATAAGAAACGCGTGATTTTCTGGATCTTATAAGCGAAGAATGAACAAACGAAACATATAACGGTAAAACCGCATGTCTATTGCTGAAAAGAGAATTAAGAAATCAAACAAAAGTAAGAATAACGGAAGGTGCAAAATTGTACACATGCGAGTTGGTTTGGTTTTTTTTGTTTGAATATTTTTCTGATTCTGTTTTGTTTTTATCATATACGACAATTTGTTAAGAATTAAAGACATATTATTAGAACAAAAGGTTTTTTTGATTTGCTTCATTCGTTTGCATTTTATTGGCCCACAAAGTTGAGAATGTTAACTATGGAAACACTTTTGCTCCCTACTGTATATAATTGGCGCTTACACCATTTTTGGACGTTTGGCCGAGCTCCTCCTCCTATTTGTGGCGTGCATCTTGATGTTGTTCCACAAATGGAGGGACCTACAGTTTCATGCCGACTCCGAACGGCAGATATTTTTTATGAGCAGCTTTTTCATGGCAATAAAATACACTCGCCATTGCCTGCTGAGAGGCGACTGCTATTCGAAAAAAATTGTCTTCATTTTGGTCTTTCGCCGAGACTCGAACCTACCTTCTCTCTGAACTCCGACTACCAAGCCATTCGGCTACGGCGGCTACCGTGTCATACTTACACCAAAAATGGCATTCGGAAAACATTTGGAAACAAGAAACAATGCAACCAAGACGAGCATTAATTCCACTTGAAAGAACTTTCTTGCTAAATCATCAGTATCGCTTTAAAATAAATTGAAGCTTTTTCAAGCTGTCTGTAGATCCATACAATATTATACTGCCCAAGTGTGGGCTAATACAATACATTGTCGGATGAGGCCGACAAACTGCAAAGATACGTCATAAAACGGATCCTAAGGATACCAGACTTCATGTCAAACTATGAAATTTTGCTTTCAAAAACTTTTTATGAATACAAAGAAAGCAAACATCCACATGGATTACCGCCGTAAGTGAACGAAAAAACATTTTCTGGTGTAAACATTTAAATGAAATGGAGTCAGAATTCGGATTAACAATCTACGAACGCATCAATAGTACGCAGTAACAGCCTTGGCATAGAGTTGGTGTCAGAATTAAAGGTCAAAAACACCAGAGAACATAGCGAGAAGGCAATTTCGAGTGCATCACGCATATACAAATACGAAGACCAACCAAAGGATTCAGCCTACAGAAAAGAGAAATGCGGATTTAAGATATCCCAATGGTTTTCAAAGAACGATATGGCCAAATAAATCCGGAAACGTATCAAAAATGTGCGGCCTCTGCAATCTGAACAGAAGAAGAAAATGGTAAGCGTTTTATTGGGAGATGGACTGTACTCTCCAAGTTTAGAAATATTTATTTAGAAAAATCAGAATGAACAAAAACAGAAATTACAAACGCAATAAATGGAGAAAACGACGAAAAATAGAGAAACCTGTTAGGTTTTTTGCATTCACTTTTCCGCTATAGAAATTATTTAACAAAGGAGTTTAACTAATCAATTATCTTCTTTATATTTACATAAGAAAAATGACAGACGATAAATTATGTCCAGCAAGGTCCGGCACTCGATTTGTAACCAATTAATAAGCCATAAATTTAGTTTGGAAAATTACTTTAATTCAATTCAAAGTAAAAAAAGAAAATAATGCAAAATTAAGAATCAATTTACTTTTGACTACCTTTTCCCTTGACTATGACCTTGCGATGGCCCAGAAATGAGTCTCAAGCTGCCCGGATGTGACTTGCAGGTTTTTCGGCCTACTCGCGGACAATGCCGTTTTTCAGCGCCTCGAGACTGGTGAATATTTTAGTTCGGACCTTACTCTCTAAAATGGTCCAATAAGAATAATCGATCGGATTCGCGTCTGGTGAATTTGAGAGCCATTGTGTGGACGTTGTTTTCTAGACGCTCTTGTTTAACGGTGCCGAATCCTGTGGAAACGTCCATAGCCTGCTTCCAAAATGCTTGTCTACCCACAGCTTCAAAGCAATCTCCAGAATACTTTTCCGATAATCGTGGTTTCCACGACAGTGGGTTCTACGTTACCGAAACGATCCGGATTTATATCCGGCCAAGGACTGTCACTCCAGCAGCATTCCCCGTATGTAAATAACAACAACAACAACCGATAATATTTCGTATTTACCTTGACGCCAGGCTCGATGAAAAGGATTGGAGAGCGCCCATCTGCGATTACAGCGGCCCAACCATTACATGTGGCGGGTGCTGCCTCCTGGTGGCCAATCGATGACTCAAATTCTCGTATTAACGGTATGTGATATAACTCTTTCGTTTTGGGAGTTTACGAATTGCTCAATTTGAAAGATTCTCTTTACTACTACTTTAAAGTGGTCGAGCTCACGAACAATCGCTGGTTGTGATTCTCCAGCCAAATAGAATGCAATCACATTATTACATTTGAAATCCCTTACTGATTTTCTTTTTTCGTGTTTACTCTTGGTAAAATGTTTGCGTGCGCTTGCAAACAATATTCTGGACTGTCATTTAGCCAACTAAGAGACAGCTGATGCCCGTGTATCAGCTGCTCGAGCGGTCTGAAGTTGGTTAGTCTTCGAATTACGGATCCTGTACCTATATACTATACAGTACAAGTAACACCACTGATACCACTAAATATTTACTTAGGTACTCCCTATTTCCTATTTACTTTTGCTATAGTACATATCACTCAATATTTACTTATTCCCTATTGTACTCATCTTCATACATGGATACGCTACATTCATATGTATGTGCGTATAGATGTAACTAATTTTGCTGTTGATGTTACCGCTAAATTATGTAATTTTACTGCAAAGCCCAAACTGCTATATTCTGATGTACATATACACACACGTGCATATGATTACTGTAATAAATCAGAAGACTATTTCAGGAGAAGTAACAAAATAAATCAGTGCTTCTTCATTTCAACTTGAAGTATTTCATTGTTTCTTTGCAATTTGTCACTGATCGGTAGAAAAGCTTTCTGTCCACTAAATATAAATCAATCTTTAAAATTGAATTGCAGAAATTTAATTCTCAAATATAAATACTCAAATTTGAAATCTCAAAAATCAAATGCCAAAACTTATTTTCAAAATTAAATACAAAAGTTTGAAATGTCTGAATTAAATTGGCAAAATTAAATTAAATGTGAAAACTTAACTGCTTTAATTATATTCAAAAACTTGAAAAGTCAATATTGGAATATCAAAATTGAACCGATAAAATTTAATTGTCAAAATAGATTCGAAAATCAGTTGACAAAGTTGAACCACAAAAATTTAAATGCAAAAATTAATGTCTAGAAATTGAAATGTCAAAAAAAATTATGAAATTTAAAAAGTCAAAATTGATATGTGATTGACTATCAAAATTTATTTTCACAATATAATTCCAAACAATTCAATCTCACTATTATGTTATCAAATTTGAAATGCCAAAGTAAAATTACAATGCAAAGTTTATTTAAAAATTGAATTATAAAGTTTCAAGTGTCAAAAAGTAATTTTCAAATTTGAAATGTCCTAATTGAAATTTCAAAATTTAAACCACAAAATTTATTTACTAAATTTAATTGTAAAATTTTAAATGTCAAAATTGGGCTGCCAAATTTTAGATTTTAAAATTGAATTGCCAAAACTGGATTATCACTGTTGAAAGGTGAAAATTTAAATGTAAAATATTAAATGTCAAAATCAAACTGTCAAAACTTAATTGATAGATGTACGTTAAAAATAAATTGTCAAAACTTAACTGTAAAATTTCATATATCAGAATTAGCGTATCGAAATTGAAATATCAAAACTGAAATGAACTGAAAATTTAAATGTCAAAGTTGCAATTCAAAAGCTCAAATGTCAAAAAGTATATATAAAAATTAAGCTGGCAAGAAAGAATTGTCAAAATTTAATTGTTGATGAATTTTAATAAAAACTGCCATGTCAAACTTTGAATGCTCAGAGCCATTGTCGAAACTAAAATTACGTTTTTCCGACTCTCATTGAAATCAAGGTGACAAGGAGCCTTGCAAATTTACAGCATTTTAAAATTTTTGTATAAGTTATGATTAAAATTCAAGCAATGTGTTCTGAATTAAGAAAATGGTACAATTTTCAGGATAACGAAAAGCTATATTACGACAAATAAAAAATCCTTAAAGACTCTTGTGCTTGCATATTTGTTTTCTCACATCATAAAGATGTGGCAAATTTAAATAATACAACGGATTGTAAAGAGCGCATGTGCTTGCGTTGAGAAGTATGTTTCGTGCACTGCTTTATTGATACGTTGGAAAATTTGTGGGATGCATGGGCGTGATGGGAATTATGTATGAAGCAAGTAAAAGTCCATTAAATTTTATTAAATTTTATACCCATAAGAGAATTTCATTTATGGTTAACAGTGAGAGACACTCATTCATTTAACACACACGCGCACACGCACACACAAGCAAATGAAAGCAAAAGAGCGCGCTCGTTCATTCTTGAGTAATGCGCTTCGTATATCTGAAGCAAATGCTCATGGCTATGGAAGTAAGTAAGTACATTTGCAAACTATCCACTCAGGCGAATGCACTACAGAACGTTTAAACAACCGCAAGTGGCCATGTAAGCGCCACCCGCTGTAGCACACATACGCATTCTGCACATGCGTTCATACTAAAAGTTACATATTATCACTTGAATGCATGCCGTTTACCATTGCACATGTTTCTATGTGATAAGCAATGACGGCGCTCGCCTTATATACTCCGCAAATGTCACGCTCCACCCTTCCTCATATAGTTTCACTTACGCAGACATATTATAACTGTTTACACATTGTCGCAAACTACAATATTTTACTCTTCAAGTTTTTCCTTTTGTCCACCATTTCACTTCCGTTTCCGCAACACTCACATGTAAATTCTTTGCGGAAATACGCGTTTACAGGCCAACGCATACACATGCAAGTGCGTGAAACGGAAAATGAAACCTAACAGACGTATGTTATTTTTGACAAATATGCTTTATGCCAACTCCACTTACACCCTTAAATTCACCCTAAGTTTCGCATCTGTAATTAAATATTAAATAAGTATGTGTCGTATGTATGTAAATGCATCAACAATTTAATTTCGTTAGTTAACGCTTGTTTATAGTTAAAATATGCCGGCTTCACATAAACATGTGCGCGCATAAAGTAAACAAATGTCAGTGAACTGTCAACCTTTTAGCCCGTGTGTGTGTGGGCATGCGTGTAAAACGTAAGATTATTTATGCGTAAACATTTAAACAAAACTTCTAGCTGGTGACTTTTTAATGCCTTAATACTACTGCCGAAATATCGGTTTATCGATATTGGAAAAAGGGGAGAGGCAACGGCCATATATATTAAAGCTTTCAGACTGTTCTTATCTCTGGAATTGTTCAGACTTAGATATGGGAATTATAAGGTCAGTATAAGGTTATTACAATAAAATTCCATTCTAATATCGAAAAATGGCAAGAATTAAGAAAAATCAGAAGAGGGCTCACTCCAGTCTGACAAACTCAATATATCATTTGTGCCAAGTATTTATGCCATATCAGACTAATAAAATCGTACACAAACCTATTATCCCTGTTTCATATTTTTAAATCAATTTCCAGCTTATGCAAACTAAATAGCCTCTGCAAGTTGACCAGTTTTGACTATTCTTCTTTTACTTTTTTTTTTTAAATCTTTATTATTATTTCATAAAAGTATAGCTGATTGTCTATCAAAAGCTATATAAATTTAAAAGGTCCTGATGGTGTAGAATTTTCAAAAAATCGATTTTTTTTAATATTTCGAAAGTATACGCTTTTAAGAATATACTGTGAATTTTTCGGAAGAATATTTCCAGTATTTTCAATTATACAGCCATTTTGGCAGGTAGTGTCAGATCTTTTACGAGACGGCATCAATGTAAAATATTCACTCCCAAAACTTTAAAGTCAATTATCTCAAAACTACTTTTTTCGGCCTATTCTTGTTAAAAACAAAAAAAAAACTATTCAACCGAATCGTCTGAAATTTTAATATGTTGTTCACAACATCAATGGCTATCGCCCGTACTAGAATCATATTATTATTTCAATTATTTTGTATTTGTTTTGATTAAAAAACTGAAAAAACTCCGATTTTTTGAGTGTCAAATTCAAAACTGCACCATTTTGTCAATTTTTTTTTTATACTACTACGAGACAGAGCTACAGTCATACTGATAAATAATTTTTTTTTTTTTGGTTTTTGTATTTGAATAAATAGAAGAGTCAAATGGGCAACACCGTCAAGGTTAAATTTTTCGGGAGGATCAACTTCAGCGTCATTAAAAATATGTAATTTTTGTAGCAAAATAAACCTAAAAAATTTAAATATCGTTTTTCATTTTTTTTTTATTGTTAAAGAAATTCCTGAAAATACCCTAATAAATTTCCAAGCCGGGACCTTTTAATTGTCAAACTTTACATAAATATAGAAAATTTTCACAAACTGTTCATCACGATTCCATGTTTTTTTTTTTTGTTTTTTTTTTTGTTTTCAGTTTCTAAAGCTGATTTGGTACACAGTTTTATATTATTTATGTAAATTTTGAAATTAAATTAAATTTTAGAATAATAAAGCACAATCTCGAAGTAGCGAAAAAACTCTTTCAGTTTTACAAGTTTTTCCGGGACAGTATCGTGCAATTAACGAATGATTACGAAAAAATAGTCAAGCAATTTTTCGCCAACCTCCAACTTGCACCTATTATATTATTATATTATATTACAATTTTACAAGCTGTAAAACTCAATAAAAAAATTCTGGAAATTGCTATTAAAAATCGCTGAGTTTTCCTAATTTTTGTATAAATTTTGAAATTTAAATGTACATGGTTTTTCTTAAAATTAAAGCTTTACTTTTATCGAACCAAAGAATAATAATAATTTGAGTGTTCAAAAAAAGAAAAATAATCAATCCTGGGCAAAATATGGAGATTTTCTATCTTTGGACAGGTACTCTTTAGCTTTGAAGTTAGAATTAAAAAAATGTAATAACGCCAATCCTCTTCATTACTAATCTAATCGGGCACAAGTGCTTCGACAGGACGATCCTAATTAATGCCTATCTCAAGAAGCTCAACCCAAAATATATTCCTCCTTCGTTTTACGAAAGTACCGCTCAACCTTGTTGAGCTGCCGACACTTTGCCAAATCTTAGGAAAAACGGTTGGTCGGTGATGTGAGTCATGGGACGTAGGCTACGAATATATCAATATTTAATCGTCAGTACAAAGGTTCGTTCAACCCCTAGCATTTCAGTGAATGAAAACCACTTTCAACTACGGAACAGGCCACGAGAATAAATCTCACTAAACAAAAGACTAATTAGAAAAAAAAATGATACTAAGTCTTAATGAAAGTGCCAGTAAAATATTTACTAGTGCAAGAGATGAGCACCAACTTCAGTATCCTCAGGTATCTTCAACTAAGTTCGTGCACAGTTAAACTTTAGATCTATTATTTGCAAAATTCATAAAGTTGTTTTTATGAGTTGAGACAGAGTTTTATGACCATTTGACACATGCATACACACACAGCTGTCAAGCAAGTAAAAGTATCTCTACGAGCAGCGGTGCAGCAGTATTTTACCGGAACGGTTGCTGCCTAGCTGGTTGATTAGATTACCTGAACTCAGCTAATTCTTCGGTATGCTGTTGCTCAGTAAATATTCCTAGCGACTGATGACTATCGTTAATGCTCACGTAAATTACAAACGCTGTGGGAGATATGCACATGATGAAAGTGATTGGCAGAATGGGAACGTAAAATGCGAGCACTATGAAATTTACTACGGTGGAAATTTTAATATTTAAATATAGTTTTAATATATTAATGTAAGCTGTAGTAGTTGCGATGGTAGTAGATACTAAGCAGGAGTTGTGTAGTAGTAGTGGTGCCAAAATGCGTGGAAGTTAGTTTTATTCGTTTCCACTATAAAAGTTAGTTCTATTCGCTTTTCCATAGGTTTTTGGCAATAACCTATAATAACACTACCTAGAAAGCAGATTTTTGGCTATCTCTCGAAAACGCTTGAAAAAATAAACCAAACCCATTTTTATGCTCAGCGACTCCAAATTATTATAAAAAACCCTCTTCTCTTTTTACGAAGTTTGCTATGTTTATATGTGTATATAGGGAACGTGGGAGTGAGGGAGGTATTAACATTTTTTCCGATAGTCGAGCCACGATCAAGGCCCAGACGATGCCATGGCGCAGATCCAAACTGGTCAGCTCCTGTAAGAAGGAAATCACACGTCTTGGGTGTGTAGGTAACATCTCTCTGATCTGGGTTCCAGAATATAGGAACATAAAGGGAAATAAACTTGCTGAAAAGCTTACCAGGAAGGAGTCGATTGAATTGGTCTCAGATCACCTAGCAGGTCAACTGCACGCCCATACGATTTTTAAAGGAAGTGACACAACTTATTTCCTAGAAAAGCGCAGAAGAATCCTTTGTTCCAATACAATAGATGCAGGACCCTGAAAGCCCTGAAGCATTAAATTTCCAAATCTGTAGCTGCGTTTACCGGTCATTATGGTCACAATGATCAGCACACACGCAAAAAATATAAGTTCACCATTTAATCCGCATTGCAAAAGTTGTGTGGATCTTTCAGCGAAGGAAACTTACTCTTGACTACTTCCTCTGTAAATGGCTGCGTTTGTAGGATATAAAATTAAGGTCACTAGATGCTCCTTTCTTCGAGAAGAGACCTGGGGCAGTGCTCAAACCTTCATCCCATCGATCTCCTCCATTACATAAACAGCTAAGGCTGGTTATTAAAGCAATGCTTTAGTGCTAATTGGACAGTGCCAGTCTGGTACTTTAACTATTTCACCTTCCTACATATCTAATTGTATAAATCAAAACAATTTTAATCCAAATTTCTTATTTTATACAAAAATTAAAAAAATTCCTTATACCAATATTCAACAAATTTAGAAAAATCATCAGGATTTTTTACCAACTTCAAACGTGCACTTTATTATCCTAAAATTAAAAAAAAATCATGCGTAAAGTATGGCGTTTTTATATATTAATTTTTATATATCGTTTAAACTTGAATATGTATGGTTTTTGCTAGGCAATGAGCTAAATTTAAAAAACAAACTAATCAAGATATTTATATGACGCGATACCGTTTTTCACGCGCAGAGCTGCGTTTCCTTGGTATTTTCTAGCTTTTCTATAACAACTTGATATAGTCGTGCTTCGCTGCCATCCATTTATAATATTCTTCAATTACTTAATATAATTTTCAGTTAAAAAACATTTGCGAAATTTTAAAATTTTCAGTTTCATATTGTACTTGCAGATACTGCTCAGCCACAATATCAATTCAATTAGAGGTATCTTGTTTGCGATCTTTCTATCTCTTTATTTTATTTTTTCTAAATGACTGGCTTGCATGAACATGCTCATGAATTCTATATGAAGCCGAAGAAGTGAATGGAAATAAAACAAAAATATTCTCACATATCTGCCAAAGAAATGTCAATGGCGCATGCATAGAAAAAATTGAAAATATCCGAACGGAGTATTTAATAATACTAAACATTTCGATGGAACTGTGCATCAAAAGTCAAAAAACGGCAAAAAACAAATTATTCAACATTTAAAAAAATTAATAACACCCAGTCGCAACTCAAACTAAAATCGACTGTTTGCTGTTGGTGTCATTAACTCTATTTTCTGGTTTTAAATTCTAACCCTACACAAACCTTTCAACCGACTTGCTCAGCAATAATTTCTATACCTTTTTCTGTCCCATGTTCCTTGTAAGGCTATATCTTTCCCAACTAAATTAAATCCATGCGATTTGTGGTTCATTCCACAAAATTACTCCTTATAATATCGCTGTAAGAGCTTAATTCCATATTTTTGAGTAATCCATTTATTTGATTCAGTACCTCGGAGTCCTTGTCATACGCGCTAAATTTTCGTAGAATTATTTTGATAATTAGGGCTTAGTAAACCATTCCATTTGTTTACTATCAGGCTGGTATTTCTGCATATCAAAGAATTTACTAAAATCAAACTAGGAAGTGCTCCTTATTCCAATTACTATCGAACAAAAGAATTGCTGTCGAGGCACTACGCTGATAAATCTATATTCAATCTTATTCTGAATTGCAAAAACCAGCATAAAGGGAAGCGTAAACTGTATCGTTTTGCTCCTCAAATTGATGCACCTGTAGCCAGCAGGTTAGTTCATCCAGAGTCGCTATAGAAAAGAAAAATGCCAAAAACAATTCGCTTACACCATTGTTTTTCTGCAAATTACCCACTTTCCTTTACCGGTACAAGCCTGTAAATTCCCCTTAGGGAAACCCATCGGCGACATCGGTTTCAACTTTTACTCAAGTTGTGAATTAACGATTCACGGTCTCGTATATAGTTTTCCATGACCAAGAAGATATGATAATCTTACTTTTTAATGTAAATCTGAAGAATGTGGAGGATATGGCTGACTTCCCATTCACGTGTAAAAATCACATCGGGAACCTCTTGCGTTTTGTTTTTCCCTATAGAACATCCGGCTAGTCGAAAAGATGAGAAACCCTTTTTGAGCTGTTCTTTCACAAGCAGTGTCTTCTCTCCAATTTGTACCAAATTAGCCAACTACTTTTCTTGCAGTGCCCGTACCCTTTTTACTTAATTTGGAGTTGTGCTCGTACTTGAGCTATTCTATGCCAAGTACTTCTCCGAAAATTATGAGAATACCATTATCCTTCTTCTTACTTCGCGCGATAACCGCTTACGCAATTTTGGCCGAGCTTGACAAAGCGCGCCAGTTGGTTCTTTTTCATGCTGACCGGCTCTAGGTAGACACTCCAAGTGAAGTCAAGACCTTCTCCACGATGATGTGGCGTTCTCAGGTACTATTATTTAATTTGAAATAAGTATCGTTTCTTAATTTAATTTCATTTTCTGAATATTTACGGCACGGGTTCACATGCGACTATCATTTGGAGCAGCAGTCGTGCGAAACCGCGGGCGTAGGATAGGTTAGGATAAGTTGAGTATGACATATTTAGGCCTGAATAGTCCCATTGTGATACCAATGGAACTCATCCTTTACACTCCTGAATCTTCTCTGAACCAACCTGTCGATTTAATGAATTTGGTAATTTCGGCAACGTCCGAGCGTGGGCAGCCTTTTTCTGTATAGAGCAATGCACGCTTATAGGAAGTATTCCATGGTTTCTTCTTCCTCAATATTTTGATAGTTTCGACAGAAATCATTACATGGCACCATGTCTATTTGCATGCCCTCCAATTAGACAATGCCTTATCATATTTCTCGTATTCTGTCTCCTAAGATTCAATACCGATTTGCTGCGGACGTGGTTCCATTCAGAGCAAGTTTACCTGCTTATTTAGCAAACAGGTGATTGCCTCCAGCGGGCATTAACAGAGTGTATATCTATAATTTGTACATAACTAAGGGAATCGGTATTAGTCAATTATCAGGGTGCATATTTAGTGCTCTCTTTCCTTGCAATCCCATCTGCTTTGGTTCAGGTTTATTCTAAAATATTACGATACTTCGGCATTCAGCTACCATTTACTGACTCCAGTGATTTCAGAGCTGTCCGACTTTCCAAATATATAGGGATGTACTTATACCTCGCTCGTAGAGGTTTCTCCCTTAGGAGCAAAAAGCTACCTCGTATGGTTATAACTTCAGCCTGAAATACACTATAGGGATTAGGCAAGCGAAAGGAAGCACCGATGCTAAGTTTTTCAAAGTAAATTCCTCCATCTACCCATTCATCCAGCTTAGATCCGTCAGAAAATATACCGATTTAATTTTCATCATCTACTGCTCGAGTAGCTCAGTCCTCTTTTGAAGGAAATATTGTAGTAAAGAGCTTATTAAAATTAAGCACTAGACTGCTAAAAAAATTTGTAGTAACTGGAATAGTGGAAGATTTTTTGTAATTCAATCGAATGCCTTTTATTGAATGGTTTTACGAAAAGAAGTTCTCTAAGCAACAATTCTATCATTTGACAATAAGTATGAATTTACGTTTTAAGTATACATTAGGTGCTTCCTTGGTAGTGGTTCCAAAGGCTCCACTTATACATAATCATACTACTCTTTGAATACGAGTACAGCCATAAAAAGAGCGAAACGATAGAAAAAGTTGTTTCTCAAGCGGTTGCCGCTCGGCAGGTAATTATATATATATATGTATATATATATAAGTTTTCTTTTATATTTTTGCTACACTGTGCAACCATTGCAAGACTTATCACTCAAAATTCGTCAATTATTCACAAGGCGCCTTGTTGCCGTCATTGCTGCCTTAATCTACACGTCATAGTTTTTACGTATAACATACATATGTATTGTATTCTTCAACGCATTATATATTCAGAATTCGAATTACACTCACACTGCATCATTCATAATTTATAGGTAAATAAACATACAGACACAACAACAGTTTTATGTACGTAAGTTTGTAAGTGTGCCTTGTTTTGGTTCATATAAAAATCCATTTGCTAAATTATTTCAAAATTACCACAACCCCAGGCGCCGTCCATTGTGTCAGCCGAAGACTGCAGATTTGGTATTATGAAACTATGAACTTTGTAAATCTTTACTTGGTATGAGACAAAAAACTATGAACTTGAACTTTTCTGTACTATATAAATTTATTGCGAGCAAGTTGACTTTTTGTCTTGCTGCAGTGGCAGGTTAATAATTAATGCGTGTTTTGGTGCAGTGTCACCGAGTAGTTACCGTCAATAATATTTATTTACCGGCTAAAAAAGGCATATGTATATATGAGTGCTTACGTTTCAAGCAGAAATTATAGTCGGTTCACTATATAATATATCTGCAAAATTGTTTGCCTCCTTGCAATTGTGCGCTTTGGCGTATGAGTGACATTTAGGCGTGACTTCTATAAAGTTGAATATGTATGGGTGTGTTCATAGACAATTCATAAGGCATATATCAAGGTCATTGTAAATTTACAGACTACTAAATACTAACTATAAACCACAGGAAAAATCGATTTTTTGGACGCAAGTCGAGCGTTTTCCGTTAAGTGTCTTTAGGGAGTCATATCTCACGATGTACAGGTATACGTCGCTTAGGGTAATGATATACGGCAGTTTCAATATGATATCATTTGTGTTTGGAAAGGCCAGTTTTGTATACAGTGCCCCAAAGTAGAGGCAAAACAAGAGATACATGCGATATATTATTCAGCGCCACCATGCCTAAGGTAAAAGGATGGAGCAGGCGGCCAAAAACAACCGTACTATTTATTCTAACGAACGCAGTATAACTGTGGTGATTTCAAGGACTATATTATTGTAACACATAGCATTTTTAGTGGTGGAACAATTCCAACTTAGGATAAAAGAGCTAAGCTCATATAATAAGCCCCCAAATCTTTTTTGATTCCCAGGTTAAATTTTTGTATGGTCATAATCTATTAAGTTTGAAATTTTGTTTTTAGAATAAGTGAAATTAAGGCTTTAAACTTGTATTGTAACAAAATACATAGTTTAAGCTTTTATAGAGGCGGCCGCCGTAGCCGAATGGGTTGGTGCGTGATCACCATTCGGAATTCACTGAGAGGTCGTTGGTTCGAATCTCGGTGAAAGCAAAATTAATAAAAACATTTTTCTAATAGCGGTCGCCCCTCGGTAGGCAATGGCAAACCTCCGAGTGTATTTCTGCCATGAAAAAGCTCCTCATAAAAATATCTGCCCTTCGGAGTCGGCTTAAAACTGTAGGTCCCTCCATTTGTGGAACAACACCAAGACGCACACCACAAATATGGCCCCTTGATATATGCAACAACTATCGGAAACCAAATGCTACTCGTATGAAAAGAGGGCATAAAAATGTGGTTGGATGTTTTATTTATTTTCTGCAGACTTTTTGTATTCTTTATATAAAGTTATCGTTTAAGAATACCCCTAGCGAAATTTTCCGGCCAATATTTTTTCAAAACATTTTAACCCTATAGCGGCCACCCACTAATATTTTATTTATACTTTAGACCCTTTAGTGAGACCGCTATGAGATTAAAATATTCCACAAAATTATTGTCCGTGAAATTTCGGCTTATTCTTTAAGCACTCAGGTAAAAAATTTCAAACTTAATGTACAAAGTGAAATCCAAAATAAACCAGACTGGCGTCATAAAAATTTTTGTCATGGCGTAACCTTTTTAATGAGTTACTGAGTTGAGAGTTACATTCCTATCTTACTTCTAGTGAAATTTGGTGGCATCCAGGTCAGTGGAAGGGAAGTTATTGCATCTAAAGTATCAGTATGTTTGTGTCATCGGTACAAAAATGAGTTTCGAACAAAGAACTAAAATCAAATTTTGTTGTTTACTAAAACATTTGAATTGACGCAAAAAGTTTAAGGCGATGATTGTCTATCTCGAGCCAGAGATCATTAGTGCTTTACTCGTTACAGAGATGGTTGTGGGGACATAAATGGCAATAAACATACGGCCCGCTCTAAATCAGTAATCACCGAAAGCTCCATCTAAATTGTTCATAAATTTATCAAAAATTAACCAAAATCTCATTGAAATTCATGGAATTAGAGTTGAATATCTCTAAAACATCGATTTATTGCATTTTAACTGATCATTTGGGCGGACGAAAGGCCTGTGCACAATTCATTCCGCACAAGTTAACTGAGGACTAAAAATTGTTCAGAATTCAACATTGGAAAGACCGCATTAAAGAGGCGAGAAAAGACGAGAACTTCCTTTACAACAATGTAACTGGTGTTGAAACGTGGTGTTTCCAACATGAACGTAAAACTAAGCGTCAAAGTGCCGAATGGAAGGCCCCAGACGAGTCACCCCTCAAAACATCGCTACATCCTGAAGGACATTCCGGTCAATGACCTGAAACATTCTTTCGAAAAGCTTTTAGATCACGCAAAACAGTATATCGAGACCAGAGGGGATTATTTTTAATAAATAAACTCGAAGTTATCAGACCAAAGCTCCTGTCATTTTTACTTCAGCTCAGTCTGGTTTATTTTGGACTTCACCTTGTATATATAAGTTCCTATGGTTCCGGGCGGGCACAAAGGGCCACTTAATATAGTTATAAAAAAACATTTACTTGAGCGTGCGAAATGGCTTAGAGGATTTACCAGATAGCTCTAGATATTTCATCCTGAGCGCGAATTATTCCACCAACAGATAATAATCCTGTACTTGCGGCTCACGTGAAATATGATTCATACTCTGCTAGTATAATCATTGAAAACGTCGACCAAACCATGGAAATCAAACTGGCAAATGAGCTCTTAATTCAACGCTAGCCTCAGGAAATTGGTTATCAGTTCGACAAAATAGTCAGGTTTCACAATTTGTTTTTTCCAACCACCAAGTATCATAGTTGCTTATTTTTTCTTCTTTTTTTTTGTTTTGTTTTGTTTTTGTTTTGTTAATTAATCTTAATCTTTTCTTTTCTTTGTTTTACAATTTAAAGTACCGACTTCGTGTGTTTTGGGCTGCGATTTAGCTTAACTTATTCACCTAAATTAGGTTAGCTAGTGATGGCTGATCTGTAAAAAGATCTCACTTAGATCCTTAGGGTCCATTATGTTGTTAGTGCTATGTATCTGAGGTCGAAGATAGCGTTTTATGTCTTCGCGAGTTTTAACAAGCGGTTCAGACTTTTGTCAGCAATATCCTTGAAGGATGTAAAATATTTTGATCTTAGGCACATTTGTCGCGTCTTACAAAGAGCGGGGCAGTAACAAAGTAGGTGTTAAAAAGTTATTCATATAGCTTAATTTGAAAAGGTACTTTTTGGAAAAATAAATGAATAAAATAAAATAAATTAAAATAAAATTTCTTAATTGAAAATATTGGCGCGATAAATGCCAGGTACTTGAAAGATACAAGGATACATACATAACAAAGCCTAAAATGGTACAATAAAAAATTGTAAAATTCGATCACTGGTCGACACTAGTATCAAAATTTAAAATTTAATTTGAACAAATATTTACCAAATTCATTCAAGCAACACAAAATATGACAACTACTTTGGTTTTAAATATTTTGCAAACACGAACACATTTTCCACCATGTAAAATGTTTTCGCTCGCAATGAGAAATTAATGTAAGGAAAACATCTCTCAAGAATACCTATGGACCCCATGCCACACTAGCAAATATAAGTAAAAGTTTTGTTGGGATAATGTTTCAACAATTCAGTTCAATTAGTGGCTGTTGTGATAGATAATAAATGCGTCGGTAATGTTTACATTGTCAGAGCGCTCATTTACAGAGCAACTTTTGCTAAACTGAGTTGACACAATTTGTTGCCTCTCTTCGTGAGCATGTGCGGAAGTACCCACATAGGAAATATACAGTAGGCCATACAAGTTTATAAGTTATTTTTGTTAATTGTGTTCTTTCAATTAATAATAATTCGGTAATTTTAGCAAGTATACCTAGAGGCGCATACGACATGAATCACAACACACCCACTCTCACACCACAGCATCCGCATATGCGTTATAAGTGCTGAATGTATGCAGCTAGAATGTTGGATGGTGAAAATATTTGGCAGCACTTAAGCTTAGCTAAATCAACGCGGGCATTCGCAAGTGACAACACTAGAAAACAGAAATTATAATAGCTTTGGTGTCACATGTAAGCGCAGAGGAGTTTTTTTTTACCAGCTGCAAAGAGCCTAGAAGTTGTGTTTTTAGATTTCAGCAGCAGTAACAGCAGCTAAAATGTCCTTAAGCACGTAGCAAATAAAGCCAACGAAACACTGAAATAATCAGCAACCAACAAACGGCAACCAACCAACTAGCTATCCAAGTCACCGGTTGACTGGCTGACTGACTTGTCACAGACGTTACTCCAATTTAATTCTGTCACAAACACACCAGCAATCAAAACACAAACCATTTCATTTATACGTGTATGCATACAAATATGCACTTACACATGTTTGAGTGTACTGTACGTTGCAGTGCCATTCTATCATTTGTTCGAGTGGCTTAGTTTGGACTATAACCCTGCAGTCAATGGTAGGAGTTCTTGTACAGTTTACTTTGCAGCTAAAGCAGTTAGTTTTCTATTTATATTTACTATCATCAGCTGGTACTTTTAACCTTTTAGCTACTCCGTAAACTCTAAAACAAGGACTCGGCCAAATGTAAAATATCTAGGTACTAAGGTTTTTTGATGGCAGATCCAACCTGGCGAAACTTTTTTAAATTTGTTACTTTTTGTCAAAAATGTACACTTTGGAGTTTTCTAAAATCGGATTTTTGAAACTCAAAATGTCAAGACAATTTTTCAAAATTATTCAAAAAATGATGGCTACTTATTAGTCACAATGGAACTCAAAAATATTGGATTAGGATATCTCAAGGGACTCCCAAGGGGCAAAATTAGGGTGTTTATTGGTATTCTCACAGGTCACTGCAGATTTCGTAGCCAACTGCACAGGCCCGGAAATTCTATCTTCTTCTCGAATGCGTTGCCATAACTAGAAAAAGAAGTACAAATCTCAGTCTGGTACGGCTAAAAGAAAGACACATTTATCACGCCCAATCCAGCACCAAAAGTTTATTGACAAAACGAAGTATGTATTTTGATGAGTAGAGGGCACAAAAGGTCGTTAGATCGAATGGGAGCCTATTTTTTGTTGTATTCTATTGTAATGGATCTAAAATAGAGGAATCAGGAATCTCAAATACCAAATCATTACGTTTGTCAAATTAAATTTGTTTTTGAAGTTGGTGTATAATCCTGAGACAAGTAAAGAAAACTGTGAAAAAATATATATTAGTTCATGTGTATAATAGAATATATTTTTTCTTATATAATTTCTCCGAGTTTCTAGAATTTTCTAGAAAAAGATAAATAGATCTGGAAAGTAATTACTCAGAACATATCAAGTTATGACTATTTTAGTCGGTATGCCCCAGAGCTGTTAAAGAGTTAAACCTTAGCAATGATCTACTTAACACCAATTTTCACCATCCACACCTGCATTACACCAGTTAGCGAACTAGTTCCCATATATTGTATAGAATAAATTCGTAGTGAGTAGGTAATCCTCCGTTTTTACCGAAGATTTACCGTTGCTGTTTACACCCTCTTCCCAACTCTCGACCAATTTGTTGATGTCATTCCGCCAAAAATCGCATGGTCTGCTGTCAAACAATATGTTGAGCCAGTTTTTAATTTAAGTTTGTTATCGAAGCTTATGCCCTTCATATAGTTTAGTCAGGGAGCGAAAAAGATGGGTATCGGTCGGTGCAAGGTCCGGAGAAGGACCTCTCGTTCGAGCTCTTGGAGAGCGGCTTTGACGACTTGTGCAACATAGGGCCTGGCGTTGTCGTGCAGGAGTGATTTGACCATGTCGATCAGGTCATTTCAATCGAAAAAATAATAAAACTGATAAAAAATTAAATAACTCAAAAATACAAATAACACAATTTTGTAGAGCAGGAGGAGGTCTATCTTCCAAAAAACCAAGCAAATCGTTGTAAAATAAAATAAATATAAAAACGCTAGGAACTTATTCCCCGACCCAACACTGTGAGTTGGTAGCGCACCCCTGCACCAGTTTTATACCAATTAATGGACTAGTTCGTAAAAGACAGAAACTCTAGTCTAATTTGTGGCGAAAATCACCAGTTGGTGAGCTGAAAAAAAAACTTGATAAATGAAAAGTGCAAAAATAGGTTACTATAAATTAAAATATTACCCAACGATGTTTATTATCTTGAAATTTGTTGGTAAAATTAGTAAATTTTATGTACTTAAAAAAAGTGGCGTTTTTCAATATTATAATTATTTTTCTTAAACTAAATGAAAGCAACTTGAAATAAAAATTACAAAGTAAAGCACATCAAAAATAGAAGAAAAATACTTTTTCTTTTTCATACAACTCTAATTGGTCACTTTTCAATTAGTAAAATTCTATTCATGCTCGGACTACTAAGAATTCTTTCATCAGAAACCAGTTCTTGAGCTAGAACGTGATTAAATAGTTAAGATTTTCACTACATGGATATGCATATTTTGGTAAGTGTAGCTGTCGGCGAGCGTGTGTATATATGTATAGGTAAGTATTTATATGTTTGTACAGTTATACATATGTCTATGAAGGTACCGTTAAGCACACAAGAAGTTCATTCACTCACCAACACAAGCATTTATTCGCTATTTTTAGATAACTCTACGAGTATACCGTTAGGTAGCACATACACTCGTACGTATGTAAATACTCTATTGTCTCTGTATACACTCTTCATTTTCAAGAGCTTATGTCACTATGTCTGCTTATCCTATATCCGATCACCTTTTATATATTCGCTTCTTCCTTTGAAGTTGCCTACAGTCACATGAACAAATTTCGTGGAAATTGTAAGCAAACTAAAGGAAAGGGCACTGAATTCCAATTCGGTTGGAAAAGCAAAATGATTAGGTTCTTCCTGCTTTTTGGTTTTTTCACCATACTAAGCAGGACCGAATCAAGTATTTCTACTAAGATAACTCGGGCCCTAATTTTATCTTTTTCAGTTGTATTCCGAAATTTTTCAGACTTTTATTGTTTAAGATAGAAAGAAATAAAGCTGCAAAATTTTTGGTCATTCGGTGAGCTTGAAATTAGAAAGAGACAAATAATTTAACCACTTCAGTAACTTTTAATTTAACCTATGCAGAATATTTTCCTTTTTTAAATTCTATGGGATGTTATGCTTAATCAGCTTGCACCATAAAGAAAATGAGGGCTCAAAATATTAATGTTTAAGCAAACGGAAAGTTGCCACAGCCTCTGTTTAAATTCTGCAAAGATTAAATTCAAGATATGTTGAGATAATCCACTTATTGTAGCGTAAGCGTTATCTGTAGTAAAGTGGAGCTGGTTCTCTTTGCGAGTAGATACCGAATATCAGGGGTTACTCTACCAGTGCTAAGCGGCGTCCATTTAAACTTAAACTTATTAAATATCTGGGTGTTATTCTGTACGAGAAAACTGCATGGGATAAAAAATATAACTCAGCGCTACGAGAAGAATTTTATAGTCGTATACACTTTTAATACTTATATAAAATGTATATATTTTCAAGCTATAGCCAAACTATACAAAGCGGGCAGAGTGATTTGTCTGTTAACAAATTATCATCGATTTTTCAGATTTATGGATTTCAAACAATTACATCAATAAAGATTTTTCGAATACCAGATCACAGAATCATTATAGGAAATTGTTTGGCCGAGAGGACAGAGGTTGCCCTGTGAACTACTTCTGAAGAAACGAGCTACGCGGAAAATAAAAATCGTTATTTAAGAGCGCTAGTCTCTTAGGTACAATCATCTAAACATGAACTCTTCACCTGTCCTGTAAGTATTGCTGACACAAAAATTTACTTTTACGCCTGCGGAAATGGCGACCAGAGAGATTATCCGTCTGATAAATCGTATGATCAGCACGGTGCGTTGCCCATAACCACAACTACTCATCGTTTGTATATCACCCTTACCTAATTCTCTTTCTTGCATCGTTTTCCTTTCTTCAATGGTACCACAACGGACGGACTTAAATTCTCATCCGAATGTTTTCTCTTACCCCTGGTCGCATCTAGCTAGCATGGATCTCGTGTCATAGACATATAGAAGTAAAATTTATTTCCAATGAACTGATGCCAAAAAACAGAAATGTCTTCCCAAAGATTATTTCTAAAAATACTGGATTCCTAAACTTTATTGAACCTCAAAACTGGTTAACAGAGTTTGGGTATAAAGTGAAGCTGATGTGCGTGGGAATTAAAGTACTTGACGGATCTTCTATTCGAAAGTCATTTTAAGGCAGCAGATTTCATTTATAAACGTTTTCAAAAATCAACGAAATTTTTAAACACTCGAAACCTGCTTTTTATTACCTCAAAATTCAATGATCTCCAAAGCTGCATACTCTAAATTTTCTTAAACAGTATGATTCCAAATTTTGAAGTTTTGACTATTATTTTTTTATTTTTTCGTTTTTATTTTAATTTTAACAAAATTTGATACTTGGATTTATATGGTTTTTGTGTATATTCATAAAATAATTATTAAAATTAAAAAACAGAAATTATTAAAACTTTTAAAATCCTTATAAGTTAGTCCCTGTGATAGATTTATTTAACAGCAGTTTAAACATAAGGTGAACCAAACAAAACTGAGCGCTTTCCACGAAGGAAAAGTCTGCAGTGCCTCATCAAAAAAACACCAGGCTAGAATGGGAGATTCTCACTAATCAAGCCAGATAGCAAGCTTTTATTACCTCTTTCCGCATTTGCAAAATTTTCCCTATGGTAAAATTTGGCTTTAAATGAGTCTTGTGCAGAAATGTTCGAAAATGTTTACTTGACTCTATATTTCGTTAATATTTGATATATAATAATTACAGATATTTCAAAAATGTATACAAGTATATTCCTAAGCCATCCCACCTTATTGTATTGCCAAGCCACTTAACCAAAGCCAACAGTAAAAAGATTGACATTTTGATTAGCACGAAAAGTGAGCAGCAAAAGTCAAGGTAACTATGCTTTATATAGATTCTTCAGCGATTGCATTTCCTTTCCTCATTTACGCTTGCTTTATTTCATTCGATACGATAAATTAATTTGCTTTCATCGCTTCCTCTTCCCACCGATTCGAGTGTTTTCCAATTTTAATTATCGCTCATTCGTATTGCATGCTTAAGACGTCAAGAGCAGGCGTAAACATTCGCCCACAGGCAACCACCCACTTGACCCATTGCACCACCTCCCCCTCTTAGCGAGTACTGGCGCTTCAAATGTAAGAAATTAATCACTTAACTGGGACACTGGGTAGTTTTATTGCATTTTTGAGTAGCTTGCTCGAATAGCCAAAGTGGTAAAAAATGTTCAATTAAAAATATTTTTTTGTTTCCTCTCGCAAGCGTTACTCATAAGCCCCGCGAAGTGGCAACGAGCTCATTGCTATTGTCGCCTTCAGTTCGACCGTGAGTACCTATGCATGTGCATGGATGGCAAAGCGATACAAAAAAAAACCTATACGAAATGTCAAGGCGAGCAGCTAAAGAATACAGTAGCGAGAACAAGAAGCTACAATAGCGCTGACGTTGAGCCGCGTTCCAGAGAACAGCTGCTTAACCCATTTCCGGCGTTATTGCAGCTGTAAAATTGTATTTGCGCAGAAAAATTTTTGTGACATTTTTTTAGTTGCCCTTCTCATTGGCGGATCACAAATTGTTGTTACATTTTCGTTTCATTTTTTTTACAATTTTGTTTTCACGCTTGGCAATTGTAAAACTTCTACTATTCTTATGAAATTTGAGCCTGTTGTAAATAAATATGTTTTTGTAGCTGTAGCTGTTGTTGTTACATTTGCCACGAATTGCTTTTGATGACGCTGAAAACCATCGGTGTGGTAGGGTGAAGGCCAAGAATAACGTTATCGTGTTCGAAAACTATTTGCTAAAAGAAGTAACGGCATAAAATGTCATATGAAAAAGGAGGAGCGCAAAAACGTAAAGCGAAAGCGAGTGCTTCGAATGGTTGGGGGAAAAAAGATTTTTTAGTGAGAATTGGTGAATGGAGCGACAATGATTGAAGCTAAATGATAGTGATGATGGTGGGTGCGCATTTGAGCAGAAAAATGTTTGTCATTCCAAAAAGAATGCAGTAGACGCTTACATCATGTAGCGAGCTCCAAAGACACCCCCGCACCTTGCCGCACCAAGCTGAACTAAACGTTGACAGTGGCAATGGCAGCAAAGAAAACTTTCAATGACACTTTCACCAAGCCCGACGATGAGGCAGTGGTAGCATTTCAGCAGATGAACGACAATGTAATAACAATGTGAACTGGGTGGGCATAAAAATCTGTTAAGGTATTAAGTTGTATTTAAAGTGTGATTGCATAATTTCTGTCATGAGCGATATAAAGGGTATTTCAGAAGTGGCGCCTATGTGCCAGTAGTGGATGACTCCTAAACGATCCCTCTTTTTATATTATCTTTGACATTTCTCAAGTAGACAGATGTACAATTTTAGACGATAGAAAAACGTCGATCTTTAAGTTAAACTTTTCGCGAAATTCCTGATGGCTGGGTCGAAATAATCATCTGAATAAGTGGACAATAGAACAGTTGATGAAAATATTAAAAGAAACCGGTTATGTCAAGTAGAAAAAGAGGACTGTTAGACCAAAACCTGGCATTATTAGGCATTCACGAATCGACTCTTTTGCATATTTTACGTGTAGACGTGCTCATGGTGGACATTTGAACAATTTCATTTTTCACATATGTATAATTGATGAAGGCCGTCTTTTGAATAATAATAGTGAAACCTGAAAGAGTCTAAATTTTTAAATGTTTTATTTTAATACAACATCTAGGCACGTCTTTTGAAATACCCTTTATTTATATGTATGTGACGAGTTCGTGACATACAAATAATGGAACTTGCGTGCGAAGCCCGTTACGGGCATGAACAACGAAGTCAAATTTTTGAAATAGCCTTTAATCCGCGGCATGCAATGGCAAATCTCCAAGTGATATTCTGTCATGAAAAATCTATACAAAAAACCCATCTGATATTCGGAGATGACTCGAAATTGTGGTGTGAAATGGAATATTTTAAAATTACAATATTTCAGTAACTGATATGCATATTATGATATTGAAAAATTACCATTGCTACTGTAATGTCAAAAATGGGCATGTCCTTCATCAAACAGAGTGCACACTATGCGTTTGTTATGGCTTATTATATTTATATAAAAAAATATTGGAACCGCACACATTTCCTTCATACACATTTCCCTCCTGCGGTTTGTCCTTTAAAAGGATAGTTTACATAAAAACTCAGATATATTCAAAAATTCGATCTACGTATTATGCGACATGCGACAAAAATCAATTTTTATGTTACCTAGGAAATATTTCACATGCTCGTGAAAGTAGCTGATATCCTTATTTTCTCGTGCGTTATACTATTTATTGTAAATTAATTTACAATAAAAATGTATTAATAACAAATAATCATAACAAATATTAACTACTAAATAGTATTATTAATAAATAATATATATAGTCAGTTTTTCATTTTCCTACCAATTCACTTTTACAAAATTTAGTATCTATATGCAACATGAATAAATTTAGACGCGAACTTCACAGATATATTTGCACAAAGAGAGATAATTTTAATTCATAAAAGATTCATTAGTAATTTTAACCTCATTTGTTTTTCGATACAACTTAAAACATCTTTATGAATCTGATCATGAAAATTGTAAGCTATTGTGACTAGCACTAATAATATTAAGATTTACTATATATAAGTAAAATAAAAATAAATACCCAAAAATAAAAGTATTTAAAAAGAAATTATTTGGAACACTTCTGCTTGTCCTATTACGCTCATATGAATACCAAATGAAAGAGAATATAAATCCAGCTATTCAAATATATTGCTTTACTTTTAGCAAGCACATATATGATACAAAAATTTCCTTTGAAAAATGTATCCTGAAATATACTAGTATTACATCCTTCAACTTAATTCTTTTGTGCTGTGAAATAAAGTATACATCGTGGTTAGTATAAAAAACCTTTATTTGTCTGACAAGTGAACAAATATTTTTTTATTTTTCGAATAGCTGAATGTATCCGCTTCCGTTTGGCGGCCATATTAATAACATAGCCAAGTAACATACCAATATCATATCTAAGTATTTAAATTGAATTTTTTATTTAATCCCTAAAAATGCTATTAAAATTTTAATTGTGAAAGAAATGAAAAACTTGGTACGCAGCATTGATATGTAAAGTCTATAGTTTCGTGTACCTCTTAAACCTCCGCTGGCTAGCTTTTACTGTCGGCCCTGTCTTACCTGTGGTCATTTCTATATAATGGTAATTTTTCAAAAATTCCACCGGATAATTTGCATACAGGAGATAATTTTAAGCAAGATGAACTTTTATACGCGCACTCATTAGTATAAGCATTTAATTCAAGAACTGTAAGGGCGGTTTCTAGAAATTACGAGTCTTTGTTTATTATAGTAAAAACTCAATATTTGTGCGAGTTAAATTTTAATCACAGTAATCTTCATATTGTCAATGAAATTCATCGACCTAAGCACTTCAGGAGGCTCATTTCGTCTGACAATGGACACAAAAATACGATTATACGATTCAGTGTCATATCTACTTAGACTAGATTTTGTGATAAAGACTCAACCTCTCTAAAGCTTCATTATATAAAAACTATTATCATACCGAAGACCAGCCAGTTCGGAGTTGCAGGCTTGTGTACCGTCGCTTGTGTGAGTATACTGCCTACCTTCTGAAAACTTTGAAACACGTTTTCCCAAAACCGTATACGATTAAAAAAAAAACGACGAAAGCTATCGTTTCAAACAGATAATCTATAAAAAAATTCATTTTTTACTGTTATTTAACACTTTTTTTGAAAAAAAAAAAAAACGAAAAAAGCACTTTTTTCAATAATTAATTGTGTGTTCATATTTTTATATAAGAGTAGTATATTATATGCGGGAAATCTATCTGAATAAGACAATATTTTTCTTCTGTGTTTCAGGTGAAAACTACGACCGCAATCTTACACGCCGTTTTACTAGGGTGAAATGTGAAGCTGTGCGAGATCCCTCATATGTCCGCCATTTTGTTTTTAATTTATTTTAAAAAATTGTTTATTACTCTTCAGTCATGCCTCCAAATAAGTGCAAAAGATTATTCCTGTGTGTCGATTTTTCGCCTAGAAAAAACTTTGAAAAAGAAAACCTTTTTTTGAAGTCACTGATAAGAGGCCCCCCTTAAGGAAGCACGCGTCGCTTGTGATTATTAATTTTTTCATTCAATCTTTAACTTTTTTATTTCTTAATCAATTTTTAATAAAAGGATAGTTCAATATTTAACAAAAGCCAACCGAATCAAAGTTACAAGCTTTGTGTTAAATTAAGAAACTTCATCAAATATTCTAATATTTTGTTGCGAAAACTTTTGTATATTTATTTCAGAATTGTTTTGAAATGTTATTTTTTATATGAATAAATGAGTACTACTACTAATTTGAATTTGTACAAAAATCTTGTATATGCGTTGAACTTTTTCTTTATTTGAAACACTTTTTTATATTTAATATTGTGCATTTTCCTCGTCAGTAAAAAAAAATGTTAAAAATCAATAAAATTTTTGCAAACTTCATAATATTGTACATAAATTCAATCAACTACGACACTGCATACTCCAGCTCCGAAAGCACTGATTAAAAAGTTGTAAATTTTGATGAAAATTTAATGCATTTCGTGCAAATCTTTGAGCTTTTATTCATGTGGCATTTGCTAAAACATAAAATTCGCTTTTATTGAAATTTAGTTAAAATAAGATTAAAAGTATTGTATTAAATTTTCAAATCCATCATCAAAGGTGGTGCAAGGTTGTTTTGCTTGGCCTCTTATTACGGTATTTATGGAGCGAGAACTTGTGAAGGTAGCAGTTCTCTACCGATGAGTAACGCTTGATGTACAAATGGCGGTAGTTCATCAGACACAACGGTTTAAGTACTGAACAATATCTTACAACAATAATAAATTCCCTCAAAAGCCGCAAGAAGGTTTTACTTGAATAACGACTAATTTTTCAGCGGCCGAAGTCTATTGGTGGCATATAAATTATTAATTATGAAGATATCTATTCGGGGAGGTTTGGATTTGAGCTTGTTCACAGCCTGCATATTGGCCCACCGATGTAGTGTCTCTGCCGCTTGTTTAATTTATTGAGCCTTGTGGGTCAGCAACCTCAATTAATGAGTCTTGCACTTAACAGAAAAAGCTTGAATCAGTATTCAACCAGCATACGCCGGTCATTTAAAATATCGGAAGCCTTATGGGAGGTGCAGAAATGTGGTAGCTGAATGAAATAATAAACAGAGAGTGCAACATACTGCACGCTTGGAGGCGAGAAGAATATTAAGCGTAACCCACTTGAACACCCCCTGATGCCAAAGCTCCAACAATCCCCTTGCCCACCGAGTTTCACATTTTGTTAAGCTGTTCAAGTTTTATTCAAGCCAATTTTCAAAATTGGTTTTTGGTTTTGCTACACACCCCCAGCTTAAAGTTGAAAAACAAAAAAACAAATGGAGCACGTACATTGTTCGATTTTTTGGTTGTCAAAAGTTGTTGGTAAAGTCACAACCAAAAGGAGTAGAAAAAACAAAGAAAGTACACGCAAAACTTTACGGTATTTTTTGCGCTCTGCGGCGAAATGTCGATCAGTTCGCTAAGCCAGTTATGATGCTGGAGCAAAATATTTTTTTTTTGCAGTTTTCCTATTGTTTGTATTCTAATCAACAACGATTGGCAAGTAGTTTTTCCGGGATTGCAAATGTTGTCGAGTGTGCGAACAGCACAACAGCTTAGAATTGTTACCGGATATTTAAATGAGCTCTGGCTGATTTAGCTCGCTCATTTTATGATACGTTTTGTCACATCCTCCCTAATCGGTATTTCGTAAACTTTTAAATTACGTTACCATAGTTTGGCATTTATCTACTTGTTACCAAGGTTCCTGGTAGGAAAATATGATGGGAACAAACTATTGTCGCATAAAGCAATGGTAAGTGCAAAATTTTTAATAACGATTTTCTTGTCGAAGACAAATATCCAGCCTTTGTATCGTTTTTTATAATTGGGTGCTAGTTAGTTGGTTGGTTAATTGATGTGGCGGTTGTTGCCAACTCGGTTCTCGCTTAAACGCTTTCTTTGTTTTGTCAAATTTCGAAATTTATATCTAAAAGGAATGCAGCAATGCAAGTTGGATGGATGCAATCCAAGTTGGATCGAAACCAACCAGAGCAGTTAGAAAGATAAGCAAATTCGATACATTCAGCAGTGAACTTAAATAAATAAACCTACCGAAAGCGTGCCATTCTACTATATTTCCACACATTGTTGGACAACCTCAAGATAAGTAAGCGTAGGAAATGCACGCATCGAAAGAAGTAAGCAGCCTAAATAAGTTACAATTCAGTAGCGGAAATCATAGGGAAAAATGGTGCTCAGACTCAAAAGAAGAATTGCATAAAGTATTTGAAGGCATTTGCCAAAATTACAATATTGAGGGCATTTTGTTTTGGAATTCACCTTGAGGAACAAGCTTGGAATTCCGTACAACCCCCATTGCAGAAGCTGTGGGGATCCTGCAGAGAAAAAGACTGTGGAACACTTTCTCTGCAAATGTCCGGCTTTGGCGACTAGGCGCTTGAGATTCCTCAGCGTCCCCTTTGGGGATGACTTGATGAAATTCTCCAGCCTAGATCCCTTTTCTCTCCTCCGCTACATCAACAGCACTGGATGGCTGTAGACGGCTTTATCTCCTCCCTTAATCCTTTCACAAGTAGTGGTCCACTTTATGGTATCAAAACGGAACGTAAGTGCTACTTGTAGTGTACCTGGGGTACTCTTGCCATCTTACCTACCTGCCTACCTATAAGATACAATGCCCCAAGTTGAGCTCTCAGCATCTGTGACTAACATGTGCAATATATTTCTGTGAAAATGGTAATTACTAAGAAAGTTTGCACATTAATCATTAATTAATGCAAACTTTGATTTTTGATTATTAAGAAATTAAAAAAAAAAACTTTCTACAGATAACAAATTTATGTAGTATAGATAAAAATAGACTATACAAATTAAAAACCTTAATATTACATACATCATTTATTCGTTTCGTCATTAAAATTCTTAGCATTTAATGTCTTCTAAAGGTTTAAAATCTTCGAGAAGCATACTCATATCGAATCCAAGTTCATTTCCGGCCTCAGGCGGATTAATCTTAGTTCAAATCTTCGTAGTGTAGAATGGCCCATTCGTGAGATTGTTCATATAGCAGTTCAAGCATCTTTGTGTGTGGGAGCTGTTAGTTCTTTGGATAGTTGGCTAACAAACGATCCCAATTTTTTTTTAGCCTATTGCAAGGAACTGAGTATGGCGAAAGGTCTGTTCTTTGTTCGTTTTCTTTCAACGATATTTTTCACGCCTTTATTCACGACGGCGGCCGCCGTAGCCGAATGGGTTGGTGCGTGATTACCATTCGGAATTCACAGAGAGGTCGTTGGTTCGAATCTCGGTGAAAGCAAAATTAATAAAAACATTTTTCTAATAGCGGTCGCCCCTCGGCAAGCAATGGGAAACCTCCGAGTGTATTTCTGCCATGAAAAAGCTTCTCATAAAAATATCTGCCGTTCGGAATCGGCTTGAAACTGTAGGTCCCTCCATTTGTGGAACAACATCAAGACGCACACCACAAATAGGAGGAGGAGCTCGGCCAAACACCTAACAGAAGTGTACGCGCCAATTATTTGTTTTTTTATTTTTATTCACGACATCAGCATATGTAAAATACAAATTTACATACGTATGGGGTATTGCTTTTCAGTAAACGGATTTTCTTGTATATTATCGGCTAACAATAGGAGTGCCCTCCCTTCTTTTCTGTTCCTATTTAGTCTAATTCACGAAATTTTACACAATGCAATTCACAAAAATTCCTAAATAGGTATGGTACGAAATCCCTTAATCATTGAGTTCCTAAACGATTTGATTTCTGCTGACGACGTCGTTCTTTTCTCAAGTAAACAATCTCAACCGCAGCTCAAACTGGATGATTTGCGTGGCCACTCTTTAAGGTACTGTCTCAAAATAAATATTAAGAAAACGAAATCAATTAATACTAATGCTACCCTCCCTAATAATATTGACATTGCTGGCCAACAGATTAAATAAGTGGAAGAGTTCTCGTATCTTGGCAAGATAAAACAAAGCAAAAGCAAATTTTGCGTTGCTCAAAAAAGTGTGGCACTCCCCAAAGCAAGTTACGAAGGAAACGAAAATACGTTTTACTGATTCTAGCATCAAAGCGACAAAGTCCATAAGAGGAAGTAGAAAATCAGCGCAATAAATACCAACGAGGGCTTAAAAGTGGAATACAAAAGAACATAAAGGGTAGACCAAAGGGATCCTGGCGACGCAATCTGCATGATGAAAGAACACGCAACGATCTTACCTGGACTCAATTGAGGCCAAACGCAAACGATAAAAATAAGTGGAAATCATTAACGTAGGCTCTATGCGCCATATAATCGGCGCTTAAGCAAGCTATAAAAATAATAATAGGTATTTCGGTTCGCAGAGTGCAAAGTTTAGTTAAAGTTGCCATGCTTTTTTCTTATTTTATGTATTTTTTTGGCACTCTATATAGAAAGTCGGAATAAAGTCTTATTAAGGAAATGAATGCTGTTGTGTAGAAAACTATTAAAAAGCTGTTAAAAGAATTGAATACTATTTTTCCTTATCTATCCTTGGCCGGTTTACAAAAATCTGAAAGCAAGCACAATAGAAGCCCACAGTAAAAGATTAAATGAATGATAAGATATCTTGCTTTTTTCAAACACTTTTGGGTTTGAAATTGTGGCTAAATATCTCCAGTGGCGACAGCGTTTCATATATTGAGCATAGTATATAAAAACTAATAAGCATGCAATTTTTGCCATATTCTTTACATTTTTTTTCCTTCTAAATGAGAACGTCAAACCTGACACATTTTATCCCATTTCAAATTTTCTAAATGACAGCGGAAAGTTTGCATCACCACTACACTACTTTCTCACCATCACCCTACATGGTTCGCCATTTAATACACATATGTATGGGTGTATGTATATTTTCTTGGCCTCAGTCATAAAGAAAACTAAATATTTCATACCCAGCCCATTAAGGGAAGGGAAACAAAGTACAATATCCTTAAGAAAAATACGCAAGCCGAACACAGCGGTCAACTTGAAAGCCACGCAGTAAGCTGTCAATCCAACACTCCAATTAGTTGCCCAAAATTGATCAGATTTTCAAAGTTTTATGTAAGCTTTTATAAGAAAGTGAGGATATAAAACCGTTAGTAAACGATATTGTAATCTTTATATGCACCAATACATATGTACACATATACACACACAATAAATATGTTTGTATGTATATGAATTATGCGCAGTAGAGTTTGTTATTGGGTGTTTTTTTAGCTGCATGAAAAATGGGATAGATAAATGAAATGTTAAATGGCAACAATATTTATGTTTAGTATAGTTTAGCAAGTCATCTTGAATAGCTTAACGTCAGAACAATGCTTCCAAACTGTGAACACTTACTTAAAAAAAAAAATAAAACTGTTCGCGAAGTTCAAACAGCACTGGCTACATCATCGGTCCTTATTTCTTTCGAAGTGAGGAACAAGCTGCCGAAAAGGTGAATGGCGTGCGCTATCGAGCCAAGCTGATTGAATTTTTGTCTCTAAAAATTAAGCAGCTTAGTATCGCTGAAACAGCGGGAAAATAAGTCAAAAATTCAGCTGATCGAATATAATAAGTAACTCATAGCCGCGGCGGATATATGTCGGATATCATATTCGAAAAATAAATCCCATGGAATTATCTACCAGATTATAATAAAAAAATGTATTGCTTTGTATGATAATTTTAAGTTCTCAAACTCTTAAAAACACACCCGATATAAGGCATTGTCATTTTTATTGCTGCTGTTGTACCTTATTAAAAGTTGTCTTGCTTCTAACCAATTCCAAATGGAAATATGAGAATTGTTGGCAAAAGTTTACATTTAACCTCAAGTTTAATGAAATAAATGTACGCATACTGCGTACATTTGTATGTTTGTGTATGGTTAACATATCCTTACGTATTTAATAATACAAATATGTACACGCAGGTAAAACTAAAAGTTTCTTTTTTTTTTTTGTGGGCTACGGCAACAGCTTCCTTTCTGATTTAAATAAGTTTTGTGGTTTAATTTCTTGCATTGCGAAAGTTTCCGTAAACATTTTATTTTTGAAATATTTTTCAATTTTATTTTCTGCACTATATCTTAAATGCAAAATGTGGTTTTCGTTTTACTCCAAAATAATCTGTCACTAATCTAATCCTTTCGCCGCTAACTTGATTTTAAACGAATTTGGTTACGTTGAATTGAAGTGATTGAATGAGATAAGGTAAGCTCGGAGAGCCGATTCCCAGTAGGCTGTGTCACAACTCGTGGCAATTAAGCTGCGAGAATTTAATTATTACGCAATAGCCTGCTAATACTCAGTCAATTGTAACTGCAAGCCTGGAAGGAGCATGCTTTACTTTAGTATTAAATAGGGAACGTAGTCATTATGAGTTTCATAAAACAATTTGAATCATTATTTTAAAACTTGTGATTAATGACAATAATAAATTGTGAGCTTTAATGTGTTGTTCAGAAAATATAATCAAATATCGAGTTCTTTTTTTATCAAAAATAGAACTAGTTTTTGGCCTGTTATATTTTCGCTCTTGATTTGCGAGTTGTTAATTTTTTGTGTTGAGTTTTATTTTGTTGATCGTTAATAAACAAATTAGGTTTTGAGTTTTATTTATTTCTTTTTGTTAGCGGATCGAAAAACTTAAAGTGTCACACCTCATCTACACTCAACTAAACTGACCTTAATCTGCCTCAACTGAAGTCAATGCCTTAAATAAATAAATAAACATCACCTCACCTAGCTCCACCGCCACTTTGCTTATACATACATAAAAATTGTTTCTTATTCCAGGAATTCATTTGACTTTTACTTAATTATAATAAATTTTGATGAAAACATAATTCATTTTACTACAAAAATCATATCAACCGAAGCCTGAAACTTTGAACAAATTAGAAAAGAATCCAAGAAATTTATATCCAAATTTTTGAAAAATTTTGAGTATGCAGTTTCATAGCCCATTGCATTTTGGAAAAAAGTGAAAAAAGTGAATGTAACAGTAGCTCAAAAATCGCATTATTTTTTTATAATTTTATCCTTTAGCCGAGGATATCGGGTATTTTCTTCCATGTAACGAATGCCTGATATTTGGCGGTCCGGTGCACCTTCTGGTACTGCATCAAAAATGCAGCCTTGTCGCTGCACTTAATAGAATAATTTCGGAAGTTTATCAAGGGTGATTTTACTCATGGGAGCAACTTTGGAGTGTGGAGTTATTGTGTAGTATTTTAGTAAAATGTTTATTTTTTTGTCTTTTAATGACAAACTCCTTGTTACTCCTCTTACACAGAAATTCCATGGCGTTCTAGACAATGGATATCTTCAATATCAAAAGACTCATGAACTTTTATAAGGACGTATTAGAAGATATTTGGCCGGGCTCCACCTCCTATTTGTGGTGCGCGTCTTGATGTTGATCCCCAAATAGATGGATGTACAGTTTCAAGTCGACTCCGAATGGCAGATATTTTTTTTTTTTATGAAGAGCTTTTTCATGGCGGAAATACACTCGGAGGTTTGCCATTGCCTGCCAAGGGGCGACCGCTATTAGAAAAATGTTTTTCTTCACTTTGGTCTTTCACCGAGATTCGAACTTACGTTCTCTCTTGATTCAGAATGATAGTCACGCGCCAACCCATTCGACTGCGTCAGCCGCCTTTAACGGGTGTAAGCGCCAGTGTAACAAATTTGGATCTATAACACCATGCAATAAAAATTCTTTTTTTTGCTGCCCAGGACAAATTTCCTATGCACGTGAAACTATGGATTTTATGTATAAGTATTAGTGTTGCACACTGAGTTCCTCAATTCCTCATTAATTTAATGTTTCAAAATAACTTCAACGTTTTAAAGGGAAAATGTAAGCAAATTAGTCCATTGCATAGACTTTATTTCATAAGCGGAAAGCCCATCTGTTATATTCAGGGTATATCAAAAGTCGCGCCTAGATGTTGTTTTGCAATAAAACATGTCATAGTTTATATTCTTTCTGGTTTCACTATTTTCATTCACAATACGGCTCCTAACTATTATGCCAAACAGTCAATCATGAAAGTTTAATTGTTGAGAGCTTGGAGATATCGATGTTATAGATTATTCAGCAATACTCTCAATAGAATGTCAAGGTTTTGGTCTACTAGTTCTTTTTCTATGCTCGGCAGAACTACTTTCTTGACATTTTTTCACCAATCTTTGAATTGTCGACTCATTCGTAAGATTATTTCCACAAAAAACACTACAAATTTTATGATATGTTATTCTAAAACATCGACCATTTCTATAGTAAGTTTTTCTATCGAGTAAAATTATACATCTGTCTACTTGACAAATTTGATATAAAAAGGTGCCGCTTCGCGATAATTCTTTACTGGCATCTAGGGGGCACTTTTGAAAGACCCTGTAGAGCAGCATAAAGGAATCGATATAGATATATTCATATGTATATCAGGATGCTCAGAGTGATGAGAGGAGCAACTTAGCTACGACTGTCTGTCTGCTCGTCTGTCTATGCGTATGCTAATTTCAGTGAAAATTTATTTTTTAGTTTGGCGCTGCAAATTGATGAAATCGGTCAGTCACCACGCCCTTCCATGTAACCTTCATTTTCAAAAAAAAAAAATATCTCTCATAAGTTATACAAAATTACTCAATTTTAGTACAAATAATCAGCCAAGCAAGAAGTCATATGACGCAAATAAAATTAAAAAAAAGGGTGATGCTACACCCACTTTTGGAAAAATTCGTAATTCTCGATAATGACGAATTACAACTCATCCCCACGTGGTACACGTATTCTCCACGTCAGGTAGATCTGCTACAAATATTATTGAGATGTGATCCAAATTCGCCCACTTTTTCATATGTTAAAAGTTAATTTCCGTCTGTTCCTTTGTTCTTGCAAGCAATAACTTTCATTGTGTATGAGTTTGTTTGGTACGAAAAATTAACAGCCTGCCCAAACTAATTTGTTTACTAAAATGTGAGCAAGCCGATTTTGCACTAGCTGCCTTTGTTTTTGTCTTTTTTTTTTTGAAACACAATTTTTTTCAATTTTTGTTAAATTTTTGTTTGCTGTTTTTCCTTTGTTTCAAGCAATATCGTATCCTGCGGGAAATACTCTTCGTGTTTGTGTATTACAAATTATTTTCATTTACATTGGCTAGCTCAGAGCTGTGGAAAAACACGTACATACCACACTTTTTGCTTTTACCGCAATAATCAACAACTTAAACAGACAAGCATTTTGTGGTGGTGCACCTGACATTTCCTGCTTTCATGTCTTCCATTTTTTTGCTTTCTGTTAAATTTTAACGCCACTTTTCGATACGTTCGGTGATAGCGGCCTTTTGTTTTCTGCTCTCAGCTTATTTATATTTTTCATTAAAAAATAATAAAAACCACAAAAGCAACCACAACTACAGCAACAATCCACAAAATTCACGCTGCGTGTTGCATTAGCCGCATACACCTGGCCAAAAAACTTCAGACAACAGAAAAAGTAATGAAAAGTGGCAAACATTTAAGAGTTTTGAAGCAATTTCCGGCATCTTTGTATTACTAATTTACGCCTGCGTTAAGGATGCACCTTATCGCTATTGTGCGCTTGTGTTTGTCTTTTTTTAAGTGCACATAAATTGCTTGCGCAGAGGTGGTGTGGTCACAGCTGCACGCCGCAACGAGTGGTCCTATTTATATCTGCTGCTTCGCTTTTTTACCATTTTACTCACACACACACATGCACACTATCAACGTACTATGTACTATCATTTACTCCTCTTTTTGATTGCAATTTGCGTTGCTGTAATTTTCTGTAAACGTCATAAAGAGAAGTTCAAGTGAGCAAATTAAAAACCAGACAATTTTCTTTGCCCTCCTTCTTCAATTACAAGAAATTTTCTATTTAGCAGTTCTCAATTCATCTGCCTCTTCATGGCTTGGCACAACCGCTGTGATGCGTTACATACATATGGTAGATATTTCAGGCATAATTCAAAATACAGCTAAGAATTTGAGGTCTTCATTCTCAAAATGGCAAACGTTTCTGCTCATATATGCAAATTTGTAAAGCATACTAGAAGAGCAAATTATAAGTACAAGAATGCAACAAAAGGCAGCTAGAGGGTAACGAAGCGAAATTCTTAATGAAAGACTGCACACAACAAATGACCAGCAAGCAGGGTCGAATCTCGGCCCAAGACAAACCAACTAAATAATCAGGGAATGCCACCAGCCAGGCATATCTAATTTGCCAGCTTGGCATTGTGAGTGAGTGTGGCAGCAGAATATACAGCAAGTAGGAGGCAATCAGTTGGTACTTGTAGGCCCAGTGAGCCAACCCAAATACTAAAGCAAGCTAACTAGAAACACCTCTCTTTCTTCAGGCATCCTTGCCGCTCAGCGTCAGAAGCAAATAATAGCTTACCAACCACAAATGTCTGCGATTTTGTACAAAATTACTCAAAGCTGAGCATATTTTTTTCTTTCTCCCACCACTGCCTTTTCTGAAGCCACCTGCCGTTCTTGTACACAACTAATGAGGTTCTGTGTAATGCACTCAGGCATCTAACAACAAATTGCTTGCAATTGGAGCATAGTTAATTATATTAAATTTATTTTAAGCGGAATTCGCACTGTTGTAATGGATGCAGTTTGATGTGAATATTTATTGTTCTGTGCACTTTGGCTTTATGGTCAATGGATAAGTGTAAATCAGAGTGTATGTGCGGTAATTATGCTTCTGCTTCTGTAGATAACCAAACGGGTACTTAGAGGAGAATCTTATGCATATATTAAGCCGAAATTAAATGCTTTTAATTAGAACGGCGGCCGCCGTAGCCGAATGGGTAGGTCCGTGACTACCATTTGGAATTCACAGAGAGAACATTGGTTCGAATCTCGGTGAAACACCAAAATTAAGAAAAACATGTTTCTAATAGCGATCGCCCCTCGGTGGGCAATGGCAAATCTCCGAGTGTATTTCTGCCATGAAAAAGCTCCTCTTAAAAATATCTGCGGTTCGGAATCGACTTGAAACTGTAGGTCCCTCCATTTGTGGAACAACATCAAGACGCATGCCACCTATAGGAGGAGAAGCTCGGCCAAATACCCAAAAATGGTGTAAGCGCCAATTATATATATATAATTAGCACGGCCAAGTAGCACTCTTGTAAAAGTTAAGTGTGTCTCAACTGTTTTGGATAAAGTCGAAAAAGAATGCGATATGATTTTAGAACCAACAAAAAAACAATTGTAGCACTTTTCACTGCTATTTATATGTGTTTGTGTTTCTTGTTGTGTTGTATCGGCCAAAGTTTCAAACTTTGTAAAAGACTCATGGTAGGTAGGTAGGTAAAATGCTTAAAGTACCACTCTGGCACTCCCCACGTAGCACTGTAGCACCATTATGAGCGCTCCAACACGCAGATATCTACAGCCAGCAGGAGCTATTGATATAATTGAGAATATTAATGGGATTTAGGTTGGCCCACTGCCTCAGGCTGTCGAAGTAAGGAGCACCCAGTGACCTCAATTGTCTAATTGCCAAACCCAAACATTTACAGAGAAAGTACTTAACAGTATCCTTTTCTGAAAGGTCCCTAAAACATCTGCAATGGGAGTTAAGTGGTAACCCTAGATTTTCCGCATTTGTGCCGATTGCCCAATGGCCGGTAAACACAGCTATCAGGACTTTCTGAGTCCTTCATATATTGTAGCTGGGCCAAAGGATTTTCGAAATAGCGCATGAAGAAACGGAGCTCTAATTTTCTTTGCCTTCCTGGGAAATAATTTGTGCAATTTTCCTTTAACAACTGTGTGGCGGATCCCGAAGACCGGGTAGGAGGTCTCTGAGGCAAATTCAGTCCCCTTCCTTTCAAGCTCATCAGGAATTTAATTTCCCTCTATGTTTCTATGTCCTGGATTTGATCTCCTCCTTACAGGAGTTTATTAGTCTGGTTCTACACCATGGCGCCGTAAGAGCCTTGATCGCGGCTTCACTATCGGAGAATATGTTAATATCTCCCTCACTCCCATGTTTCCTAAGCACTTTGCATGCCTGCAGAATCTCAAAGATTTCTGCTTGAGAAGCATTAGCGGTATTCGGCAAGAGATAGATAAACTGGCTGGTTTAGAAAAAACTCCACTCCCGATTCCATCTTAGAGACGTCAGTGAAGACAAAGCTGCAAGCTTCAGCTCAGATTTTCTCCTCAATCCAATCCTGCATATTTGGAAAGATTGTCTTAACACGACCTCCAAGCTCCAGTTAGCACATAAAGAGATCTGTTCGATGTTCAGAGAAATACGGTGTTAATTGCCTTAAAATGCTACCATGCCTCTTGAGAGATTGCGTCCAGAGGCCAACCTCCTTTAACCTGATTACACTTTGAAATGGAAATAACGTAAAAGTCGATAGGAAGTAAGTGCAAAACGACATCCAGGGCAGCACTGGCACAAGTTTTTCATCCAATACATGATTCCAATACATGCAGTTCTTTGCACGCTCCTCATTTTAGTGTTAAAAAAATGGCGCGAATACCATTTGTTTGGATATTTGGCCTTCCTTTGCTGTGGGTATTGATGATTTTTTACTGATGGAAGAGTCTAGAGTTTTATGCCGACTCGAAATGGTAGATGGAAATATACTTCAAGGTTTAACATCGGCAACCCATTTCACTTGGTGTTTCATGACCGGACATTCGAAACATTCCGAATGGTAGTCACGCACCAACCACTCGACTCAAGCAGCCTGCAGTTTCGGCTACGGGATATAGTTTTACACCTCATTAAATTTTAATATAATAAAAGGCAAGTTTCAAATAGCTCAGAAATCGTGTTGACTTCTGACATTTTTGTTGTTTATTTGCATAATTAACAGCTAATAACCGGTGACAGAAGCCACGACTTTCGAGATGTTCTCGCTTGAGATGTTGAACGATTATCCTGACCGTTTCTTATCTTATTTGCGGCCAAATTAGCCTGGTTGTGACACAAGTATTTTCTTCTCCCCTTTGGGAATTTCAATATTGCTTCTGTTTTCAATCAGTCGAAGATTAGTACCCTTTCTGGCTTTATTATACCAAAATTGAATAAGATTTACAGCAGCATACCAAAAATATTTCCAGAAATTATTAATAAATAATAGAGATGAAAACTTTGAGGTATTTTTCCATTTTTTGCATTAAATTGTAAAACTCATGTACACAAAAATAATAAAAATTAAAAAAAACAAGAAAAAATACTCAAAATCAGTCGAAATGTAAATATGCTTTTATTTTTCACGGTGTGTATATGCACGCCATTCTGCCCATTTCGGTTTTACCTATTCTAAACAACAAACTTTTAGAAAAGACAATTATGCCACATCAGTCCGAATGGAAAACTAATCAACTGAAATGTTTCGAAATAATTGGCTATTTCATTGCGCACTTCTTTTAAATTTATACCTTCCTCCAATTACATAATCACAAATACACTAAAGCACCACTCACTCACTTACTGAACGACGCTCGCAATTGCTCATTCTCAAAGCAGCCGATGCACGCTGCGTATACTTAACTTTTAATTACCTCAAAGCAATACGCGACTAACAGAAGCGCTATACACATGCCAACAGTCAACACTGATGACAGTCGTTATCAACGTCGAGTCATTGACATAGTCTGTGCTAATATTTGTTGAAAAGTGTGTGCGCGTACGTAAGCGAAGTTATAGCAGGGAGTGAAGAAGAGTGGTATGGCGAGAAGGAAGCGGAAGCAATGGTCGGCCTGTAAAGTGGCTCTGTCTTGAGGGTATAGAACAACAAGCGAGCTTAAACTAAAAAAACATAGACTCGAAAACATAAAGAAAGCAAAATAAATGATAAAACAAGCAAATAATACTAACTAGCAATGAAAACCATTGAATGCTAATGAAAAAAAACCACTTTGTAAAATACTTTGCGTTGGCGATTGGTATAACAAACGAAATTAATGACAGCCGCGCTGTGACATGGTACGAAACAAAAAAAGTTAATGCTAACAAAAACGTATAAATACAAATAATGAAATTTTTATTTTGGTTTACTTAATGGAACTTTGTACCGAATTTAGTCATCCCATTTGATTTGATGATGATTTGATATGTATAAGTATATATACAGACGCGGACAAAAAATGCGAACAAGGCTTGTAGAGTATAACAATTAGAAAATTCAGCAATAAGGCACCTTTTTAATAACAAACACATAAAATAAGTCAATTTTAAGATCATAAATGTTTTTGATCCATTAAAAGGCCAATTTCAATGGAAGTAAAAGTATGCCGAACCTAAATATCACTCCCGAAACCACGGAATATCGGGCTCTCAGCGCTTTATTTTTTTTAAGATCACACTGTTATCAAAACAAAACAGTAACAGTTATCAAACCCAAAAATACCGCGAGTACAAAATTAGATCCCAAAGAATCTCTCCGAACTAAATGTAAACCCAATATTTGGCAAGTTTCCCGCCAGATATATCTTAAAGAAATGTGAGAAAACCAGCTGTGTACAAAACATAACCAAAATATTACGTATCAGAGAAAGTTATTTAAGAGCCCATCGCCCAGAGACTCGAAAGCCCTCTAGAATTCAAAGAAAAATTTATCATCGAAAATTGGATCAGAACAGCTATTTGAAGACTGGTAGTGCTTATTTTTCGCACGGCGCCCAGTTGACCATTCGATTTGAAAATGCAGGTGCTATAAAAACTTTTCTATTGCATAATAGGAGACAGTCTTTATAAAAAACTAAGAAAACGTCCCCAAATTTTCCATGTCAACTCCATAATTAGAATTTGTACAAAAATGTTTGTACGCAGTTTCTTCATCATCATCATAATCTTCTTCTTCTTCTTCTTCTTGATTGGCGCGATCACCGCTTACGCAATTTTACCGAGTTTAACAAAGCGTGTCAGTCATTTCTTTCTCGTACTAGCCCGCGCCAGTTGAACACACAAAGTGAAGCCAAGTCCTTTCGTCCCTCTGCTATCACCAGCCGCTGCCGCATCGAATACTTTCAGAGCCAGAGCGTGTGTACCCAATCGGACGACTCGATCCAACCTATGGAACCACTGGATATTTATTCGCTGCACTATATATTATATCGCTGCCGCCGTAGCCGAATGGGCTCCCACTCAGGAATACCTATGTTCGAATCCCCATGAATGAAACAGCAAAATGATAGAAAATAGCGGTCGCCCATCGTCAAGCAATGGCAAACCTCCGGGTGTATTTCTGCCATGTGTAGATCCCTCCTTTTGTGGAACAACATCAAGACGCATGCCACAAATAGGAGGAGAGCTCGACCAAACACCTAACAGATGTGTACGTGCCCATTATTTATTTACTTTTTTGTGCATATGTCGTCAAAAAGCTCATACAGCTCATTGTTCCATCGATATCGCTAATGTGCAAAGGTTCAAAAATCCTCTTTCTCTCGAACACTCCAAAGGACGCCCCATCGGATATTGTCACCATCCAAGTTTCTACGCCATACGATAGGAAGGGCATGATGAGAGCTTCATAAAGTGTTAGATTTCTTCGGCACTTGTTGGCAAGAAAGATTCTCCGTTGGTTTTCAAAACTGACATTATTATCGGTGCTAATGCTGGTCTTATATAATAGATAAACGAAGACCCGCGCAATCTAAAAATCATAACTATCAATAGTGCTGTAAGTGCCGAAACGCGAGTGCCCACTGTTTGTTTAATAACAGGGGGTACTTCGGTTTGTCCACGTTCACCACCAGACCCATTCGCTTTGCTTCTTTATTCAGTTTGGAGCGAGATACGCCAGTAACTGTGCTCTGTAGTCTCTGAGTTTAATAAATTTTAATGCAATAAAATGCAAGATTTGAGGATACTAAAACATGGAAAGATTTTTTATAATTTTTTTTCAGTGGTTGGGCGCATTTTCTACACATAAAAAAATATCACATAGTACATCTCATCATTGTTGCTTTTTGTTAGAAATTGATCCGTACTTTCATCGAAAAATAATAACACTGCGTTACAAAAACGAACTTTTTTTCTGTCCTATGAACCAAATATATTATACTTTTTCGGAAAGGGGAGAAAAAATAAAAATACACATGTATCGGCGATTTTCATGTACACGTCAGAATTTTTTTTTCTATGTATAAAATATAGAGCTCGTAGTCCGCCTGTGTGAAAAACTTTGGATCAATTTTTAACCCTTTTTCCGTGATCCAATCGGGGTTTTATATCCCTATTGTAATGCGGAGTGAAATACCTTTCTTTTGATACCCACATCGGCATATCTCATGCAATTTTTTTTTAATTTCGAACAGATGGCAACCCCGTAAAACATTGTCAGTGGCAACACCTAGGTTGTAAGTCTAGAAATGACCAATTTCATTCAAATCCATTAAGCTAATCCTGAGACCGTGTGGCTATACAGATATACATACAAGAATTGCTCGTTTAAAGTTATAAAATACAAAAAAAAAAAACTTGTGACGTGTACATGAAAACCGCCGATACACGTGTATTTTTATTTTTTATCCCCTTTCCGAAAAAGTATATTTGGTTCATAGGACAGAATGTGTGTAACGAGGTGTAATCAATCTAAAAAAATTTAAATATTCTAAACTGGTCAAAATGTTAAGGTGCTAACTTTCAAGATCAAATCAAGGTCTAAGAATGTTTAGCTGTAGAAGAAAATGTATGAGCTGTAAGTTACAGATATGTTAAAAATACGTAATCGTAAATGATATGTTAATCACGTAATGAAAAAAGATAATATTGTTGACTTGGTATGAAAGGGTGTGAAGAGAGTCCGATATACTTATATACCTCAGAAGAAATATTGCAGATGCAATAAATATCATTTCTAGCTACTCACTCGTGTTATCTGTTTGGCGTTTTTCTTACAATTTTGAGCAAATCTTCGCACCGCCCCATCACCAATGAAGGCATTAATATAAACTTCTATTTTTATATATGTCATTAAGCAACCTCAGATGAACAGGATATTCGGGTAATTGACGAGGGCAAACAGTCTTTTGTTGAAGTCATGATGAAAGTGTGAAATATCACTCAGTTTCAAGCCTGCTTCCTATTTTTCGTTTAACGCATGCCACTCTTTTGAACCGTAGGTATGATTGGGCAACATGGCGTATGAGTAATAGCTAGATTAAGCAACTTATTGCTATTTTTAAAGAAATACATATATGTGTACATATCTACTTAAGTTCTTCTGAAAGGCATGTAATCAAAGTAAGTATGCAGAAAATAACTTGCACGCCGACACGGCATAATTTTGGGTGTTAAGCAAATATGTGCATATGTACATATATACGGATGTTTACATTTATGAATGAGCACGTATATGAAAGCAACTACGCAAAATAAAGGCGTCTTCAACATTTTTGCAAATCTAGTGGAAGTACAGTCATACTTACAAATGAATGCGTATGTAATAATATTTGCATGTGTAAGAAACATGCATGTGCGCCTAAAACGCGGCATAATGAAATTATTATTAACTTGTTTTTATGCCCAGACAGATAGGTAGAGTAAAATAAAATGCGCACTCGCAGCAATTCCGCCAATTCATCGCATAAAACCGTCTGTATACAAGCAAATTATGAAGGCACAATGCCACCATAAAGTGGAATCTCTGATTTATTCATAGACGACTGGCGGGTGGACTTCCATTAGTGGAAGAGCAGCAGGCAAACTTTCAAAGCATACTTTACATACAATAAATAAAATACAAAACTGCACAAAGGAAGTACAGTAAAGAATAAAATAGAATAAAAATGAAATGGGTTAAACAAGGAGAAAGCAATCCGTTATACACACGAGGGTAGGTTCCCAAAAATTTGGTAATTACCAGAAAATTTAAGTGAGAAATGTTATATTTGGCCAAAACTCCAATTTAATATGCACATATATCCTGATGGTCTTGCGCATTTTCTTCGTCATACAAAAATGTTTCTCACCATGGTATAAACAGCCAAACACAGCAAGTCTGCCGAAAGCGATTTAAGAAAAAATTCACTCTTTCATTCATTTTTAGGACAATCGGTTTAAGTTATCATCTTCATCCGAAGAAGGTCATGATAAGTGTTTGGTGGAAGAATGGAATGGTAAAAAGAACTTCACGGCCAACAAAGAGCTCTACATTGCCCAGCTACACCGCGTGAATGAGGCTATTCGACTGAAAATACCTGATCGACAGGGTCAAACCATACTCCTTCACTACAACGCCAGGCCCATGTAGCACAAATCGTTAAAGCCGCACTCCAAGATCTCGAATGGGAGGTCCTTCAGCATCCGCTATATTCTCCGCACCTTGCTCTGACCGACTACCATCTTTTCCCCTCCCTGTCAAACCATATGAAGAGCGTTTTAAACTGTACTCCCGCGTTGCGTTTATCATTGTTTGCAAGTTCGTCAGTGCCCCAGCTAACAGCAAAAGGTCGTCAGAAGCATCAATAATTTAATTATGGTATTGCATTTTACCTCTTCTGGGAGAACATCATTTAGATATAAAGAAAAAAGTGTAGTACTTAATAGACAGCCCTGTCTTACCAAGTATGATTCTGAAAGCTCCCCATTATGCCACACTTGGTTTCATATTTCCGCATAGAACAATTATAAAGTACTGACTATCACATTTCATATAGAAGGAAATGCAATTTCAAACTTACACTTTTTTTACTAGAAATGAATGGACTATAAAATTTCATATGTAAAGGTTTTCTAAAAATTAAAAAGTTGAAGATTTGCTGATAATTTTTTGAAGGTCGTCGACTTTGTCGATTTTGTACAAAGTTTGGAACTTTGATTTATTAACTCACTCAATATTAACGCCTGAAACCACTGATTCATTTAATAATCTTAATATGGGGTCTTCACGTTTCTCATCTTCACTCACCGATGACTCTATCACATACCACACAGGTCATTTCTGGGAGCGCCTTCATTTACGGACCAGAATATTTGGCAACATACAATTACACCGAAATAGAATAAGTCGCTGGTGTATGCTCACTGGCGTTCAGACACGCTCACATAATAATTAAATATCAAGCAGGAATTCAAATTTTTTGTTTATTACAAAAATCCGTAGTCTTTCCGTTCACTTGATATGAGCGCCTAAACTGCCTAAATATTTGACAGTTAAGTCAGAATTCATTCTTTCTTTCCGCAATTAATTATTTATAAATGAAATTTCAAATCTGAGGTAGTACTGTCACCTGTTCGCATTTTCAGAAACTTGCTAAGCACCCTCGCAGATATAGAAACACACCATGCCGCACTACATACGCGAAGAAGCATAGAGGAATTTTTGCGTCATAACTTGAATAACGCGTACATACTCGTGCACATTTTCTTATGGCCATGTGCAAAAAATATACACAAAGACTTAAGTAATACCTCCAGCGGTTATACCACCTGAGCTTTGAATTGTGTACACTCTATCCTAAATACATTTACAACCACATTTGCTTAAACTCCTAAGCGACTATCCAATATTCGCACGTACTTTCCTGCCACACATACACACACCAACAAAGTGTGCGGTTGCCTTTGTTTGTGTGTATGTGCGGCTTGCAATAAAATTGTTTTATGAGCTCCAACAAATTTTCTGTGTTTCTCATACCGCTATCCTTTTAGTTGGTAAGTGGATTTCTTTTTTTTTTACTTTTGTTTCTACGGGTAACTTTAACAATGAAAACCATCTCAAACCTTTTTCCCTTTATTTCCGCATCTATATTTGGGCGCTTTTTCTATTGCCATTTTCACTTCCTAATATTTCCTTGGTTTACTGTTTTTTACATGACTTATAATTTTATGTTTAGTTCACCGGAGTTCACTTAAAGCGCCACTTTAAGAGTGGGTGGCTCTCAAAGATATTACGAATATCGAGCAGACACACTCACATATGTGTATGAAATTAGGTATCTGTGTGTATGCTTTCAATGAGAGTCTTTTACATGCAAATCTTCTAAGCAGCACCTTCAGACTGAAAAAGAGACTAAATATTGTAGTTAGGTATTGAATTAAAGGTTTCTCAATTGAGAGAACTCAAAGTCATGCAAATTTAGCGCAAATAAAACAAATTTCGGTGGAGATTATGTGCACCTATTGGCGCCAAGTCTGCTTGTCATTCTTATAAATACCCGCTACGATTAAGGCGTCCCGCGTTTTTGCCAGAGCGCTTCAGTAGTTGAAATATAGTTCCCTGGCCTCCACCTCCTTCGCAGCCACAAGAACAGTAATTTATGGGTAAGTCCACTTACTGGTTGTGCATGCTCAAGAGGGCATATTTATTGCTGGTACCCACAACTCCAAACTTGGAAGAACGATCTGAAATTTAGATCTTCTTTCATTGAACTTCTGAAAGATCTGTCTCATCATCCAAGAAAACTGTCATTGAAAAAAACTGGAAAATTATTATAAATTTTTAACAAAAACATGTTTCCATTTCTTTTAATTGTTTTCGAAAAGCACCGAAAAAATCCTGTGAAAAACAGTTTTTTTTTTTTCTTTTAGACCGAAAATTATTTGACTTCGAATTAAAAAACATGAATACTTGCACGAAAAAATCAATAGTTTGCTTCTATACGTATCAGACAACGCTCAATATTTCCGTTCCCAATATAGTTGTTTCTCTGTAATAATTTTAACGAATTAACAAAAATTCAATTGTTTGTGTCCTTTATTTGTTTATTTGAAAGACCAAATATTTCCACTTTTTATGAATCACGATTTCATTCATGTAGCTGCTTCATCTACTTCGCAGGTGCGCATCTTATTAAACCTGTTTTTCAAAAGCTCTGTGATGGTTTATGACCCTATCTTACTACATAATGAACTGCCCAGTGTTCGCTTGATCGCGGTCCTTCATGGCGCCCCACAAAAAACCCAAATCGCAGTTCCAAGGTGGCCAACTGACATCGCCGAGGCGACTAATAGCACAATTAACGAACTTGGCGTGCAAAATATCGATTGTGGCATGGACTGTGAAACGCGGCTTGCTGAAACTAATAGTATAGTATAGTCCATATTTTTCGCCACAAAACAGTCATTTAGCATGCCCCTGTAGTGCTTGTCGTTGACCGAAATGGCGCTTCCAGCAGCATTTACAAAGAAAATAACCTGTTGTTAACATAGCTGCCCTGTTAAAGATGCGCTTCGTCCGAAAATATGATTTTTCGAACAAATTCGTTACCCATTTCGAGCTCTTCTAAGACTCAGACTTCCCAACATTGTTCAGGCAAAAAACAATTCATTTCGTTCCACGAAGAGAGGAAAAGAAAATATCACGAAAATCAAAAAACAAACTACAGAAGTATATCTTTTCCACGTTTCATCAAACTTGAAGCGATGAAGTTGGCAAGCTTCATTTATAACTTTATAAGATTTTTAACACCTGAAGTCAAGTCTGCTCGAGAGATAGTAAATATTTTATAATTAACTATTCGGCACTTACCAATTTAGCTGTGCTGATTCCTGAAAATAAATTGAAAGACAAATATTTAGTACAATAATTTTCAATTATTATATAAAGCATTTTAATTCAAAAATAAATTTACAGCAAACAATTTTTCATACACAAATAATCTATATTTAATCGTACATGAGTTTAAAAAATTTTTATTTTGTCTTTACTATCATCATGTCGAATTCGATAAGATTCAGTGGGCAAAGGAACTTCCTGCGAAGATTATAGGCTAACGTATTTCTTAAAAAACTTCTCTCCAAATAGCGCTGACATCAAAATATTTCCAAAAAATTGTAACTGTGGCCCAATTTGGATCTTATCTAAATCATATATATGCAATAATTCATTATATTTGATGAGGGCAAATATTTAGCCAAAAAAGGCCCCCAGGTAACGCCTGTTAGGGGGTTTTGAAAAGTTCTATTTTTTGGTCCGTCTAAATTTATAACATATGTTTTTCACTTAAGTGAAAAATAAATATGTGTCTCCCTCCAATAGGTGTATGAGTCGGCATATTGCGATAAATAGTATTTATGGTCCGTTTTGATTGAAATTTTAATGTTCATAAAAAGGGTATTTTAAAAGACGCGCCTAGATATTGTTTTAAAAGAAAACTTATACAAATTTAAATTCTTTCAGATTTCACTTATTTTGCATTCAAAATACGAAATTATATAAGAAAACTGGCATCATTTAAACGACCACCAGCTCTACAGGTAAAACCCATCAAACCGTCGCTTCATGAGTGCCTGATTGTTAAGAACGTTGAGATATCGATGTTGAATGTTGTTCAGCAACACTTTATGCTACAGCAGTAATATTCTCAACAAAACGCTTGAGAAAAAAGCTTCTAGAAATTGTATACCAATTTTTGTATTCCGGGCTCATGCAGACGATTATTTCCACCAAAAAAAATCAAAAATTTTTCAAAATGTTGTTCGACCACTTTCATAATAAGTTTCAATAATTTTAACGCATTGTTCTATCGTGTAAAATTGTACATGCCACTGAGACACTGAGATCCACATTTGAAGAAAAATTATAATCTAACAGAACTTGTGGAAATTTCTTAAAATCGCATCAAAACTCTATGGAAAGATAGCGTCTGTTAGAACGTCAACAACAAAAAAACGTTACGTTCTCAAAACTACGTAACGTAGTACGAACTTGTTATAGTAACTCTGCTACTCCCCTTAAGTCTATTGACGAGATCAAAGACTTTGGAGTAATCTCTGATGAGCCTATTTGATTCAAATCATATAAATTTTATCATATCTAAATCATGTGGGCTTTGTTTGGGGAAATAGTTCTAATTTCACAGATCTCCACACTCTGAAATTACTATATATCATACATCTTTTGTTCATCCAAAGCTTGGATATTCTGCATTTATCTGGAGACCTCATCACACATTTGCTATTGATAGAATTAAGCATATTCAAAAAGTTTTCCTTACATATTCCTTTTTCTTTCCTAAATTTCTTCACTCCCATCCCTTCGTGCAATTCTCGCCCCCATTTGGGGCTTCAGGTTAGTCCCTCGACAACAGGCAACACTATTCTTTCCTTGGCGTTTGTTTATGGTTTGGTAAGTGGTATAATTGATTGTCCGGTATTACTGCTAGATATTCAATATATTATTGCTCCGAGAACACTTCGTTTTAATTTTCCTTTTTACGGAAAGACGATTAGCACGAATTACGCAAGAAATGCCTAATTATTAATTTCGTCAACTCGACCTCTACAGGGTGGCTGATGAAAGCCGCTACCAAAAAAATTTGAATAACTTTTTTTCTTTTTAAGTTATCTGTTCCATTTTTGTTTTAATTTGCAGATTGATCTTTAAAACTTATTAAAATGGATAACTGGGACACGCAAACAAGAATTTGGATAGTTCGCCGCTATCACGCACTGGAGTCCGTAGTTTTGGTACAGAGAGAGTACAGGCGGATGTTTGGCGGCGATCCCCCGAACAGATGGACCATAATGAGACTGGTGAATAATTTTGCTGAGCAAGGAACAGTCGCAAGAAGGCCTTATCATCGAAACCCACCAGTTCGGACGGAGGAAACGATCGCTGCTGTAGCTGCAGCTATACAAAGCAATCCAAGGGTTTCAACAAGAAGCTTATCTGCTCAACTTGGTGTCAGCCGACAGTCTTTGCAAACAATAATGCACAAAGATTTAGACTTATTTCCCTACAAAATTCAAATGGTTAACAAACTGAGTGCAGCAGACTTGCCGATTCGCTTGGAATTTTGCCAGAAGATCCTGCAAATGGTGGAAGAAGACCAAAACATGCTAAACTGCCTTTTCATGTCTGATGAGGCCCATTTCGATTTAAACGGCAATGTGAACAAACAAAATTGTCGAATATGGAGTACTTCTAACCCACAGATACTCCACGAGATGGAATTGCATCCTCTTCGCGTGACAGTGTGGTGTGCGGTTTCTTCACGGGGCCTTATGTCGGGCCTTATTTTTTTGAAGAAAATGGTCACACCGTTACGGTTACTGGAGACCGTTATTTGAAAATGCTGAAAGAATTTTTCTATCCAGAACTACGCCGAAAGAGAACTCCTTTCAACTCTGTGTGGTTTCAACAAGATGGGGCAACGTCTGACATAGCCCAGACTGTTATGACAGAGTTGCGACGAAAATTTCCCAATAAACTGATTTCAAGAAACCCCCTGGTCGCCTGACCTTACTGCACCTGACTTTTTCTTGTGGAGTTTATGTAAACAAGAAGTTTATAAAACAAAGCCAACAAATTTGGATGAACTAAAACAATCCATTCGGGCAACAATTGCGGCTATTCCTGTCGCAACTCTCAAAGCAGCAATGAACAACTTTTTACTAAAATGCCGCCCTTGTGTCAACGAGCATGGGGGGCATTTAAATTCAATTATTTTTAAAACTAGTTAAGCTACATTTAATAAAATTTAATGACCTTCAACTTGAAAAAAAAATAAATGGTATGGAATTCACTAGAAAAAAAGTTATTTGAATTTCTTAATGTAGCAAAATTCATCAGCCACCCTGTATTATGCCTGACTTTTCTTTGCCCAAGAATGTATTTTCTAAAGTACTAAATTAAAATTTATTTGAGTGAACTTAGTTATAAGCCAGTAAGAACCTTTTTAGTTTATTGACTTTTTTGAAAATAAATAAATTATTAAAATAAAAATCTATAATATTATTTTGTATATATTTTATATTATTTATCTTTTTATTTGTTTATTTATTTATTTATCTATTTATTTATTTATTTATTTATTTATTTATTTACTTCTTTATTTATTTAGTTGTTTTTTTTTTAATTATTTATCTAAGATTGTGAGTGGATATGTAAGACGATGAGTCTTTAAATCATTCGGAAAACCAATCCCCCACTTTTGTTTTTGAATAACTTCTTTACTACATACAAAACAAAGTTTTCGAGTGAAGGAAATATTTATTTTCCCCTTTTCGCGCTCCGTTACTCGCCTGTTTGTAAACTGCAGCTGTCTAGTTTACAAGGGTTAAATAAACAAGAGTTATTATGGCACCAAAAATTGTAAATCTTTTGATAGGGGGATTAAGTTAACGCCACCTTGTACAAACTTATAAAATATAAAACTGCAAAATATCTATATAATAAAATAGAATTAACAAGGTCTGGCAGACATCAACGTCTGATTAATTCTAAATATTCTTACTTTTCCACATAAATTTTTTTCTTCATTAATATTATGTGGCCATCAAAACTAACTGATGAAAAACTAATTTGATGAAAAAAAAATTGGAGGCTTAACTTTGTGCCACATTGTAGATGAATATACAATTTCTCGCCACAAAATCATATATGTTGTATTCAAGAATTTTAGTTTGGCAAAAAGATATCATTTAGGTTCACAGACATAACGTCTAACTTCCTTGAATGCAACATCACTGAGACGAAGCAGAAACAAATTTGGTATACGTGCTCAGCATACGTAAAATGAAGCCAAATTAGTTGAACAACTAACTTTCTTATTATCCCTTATGATGTAAACGGATCTAAAATAGCATAAGAAACTAACAACTTTGTTTATGTTTGCAGAACAACGCAACATAAAATTCATAACAAAACCTAAATTTCTTGCCTCATCAGTAAACGTTAGGATACTATTGCCAATACACAGTCTTGGAATGCCTTCCACAGTAACCGCGCTGGTGGACAATACGTGTGACTTAGCAGAAATTAGGGAAAGCAAATTATCACAGGCCCATTGGAAAATTGCCGGTATTAATTTTAAATCGGCAACAACACCTACATTACTAGACAAGTACAACTAGATGTCATCAGCATGAGCGTGAACGTTGACGCACTGGCACACAGAGAATACAGCATGGACAAGGAGACTTAACAAAAGTCGCCCAAGGATAAAACCCTGCGGCACATCGGAGGCAACGATATCGGCGGTATTGCCAATCACTTTTAGACAACTTCTTGTAAGGTATCCGAAAATCCCAAATAATATCCAAGCTTTTTGCAAAGACCTGATGACTTCATGACCGATTACCCAGTAAAACGCTTTAAAAAAATCCAGAAGGCAGAGAAGTGTTAGACTATCATTCTAATTATACTAATGTCGTCAACTATCTTCAACATGGATGTAGATACTCACATTCTTTGGAAAACTCTGCCTTTTCTCTACTCTCTTGGAAAATACACGATTGTGAAGCAGCGATTTAGGGTGCCCAGAATAAACGGCAGCAGAAGTTCCATAAGCCCCGAGTATATCCCATTCACCTATAGAATTAAATATGGCAGCCATGGCACATTTAAAAAGCTTCTGTCGCTAAATGGCTTCTCGATAAGAAGGCCGCATAGACCTATCGAGTAAAATTAAAATACACCCAAAGTGTAAATGTGTAAGTGAGTAAACGTAGCAACGGTATAGATAAAAAGAAGCTGTCGGAACAATGGAACAAACGAGTACAGTTAATTAAAAGAAGAGTGCAATACCTTGGTATTTTATGCCCGTCGTTTAAATTATATATTAGTTAGAAAAAAACTTCGTAATCCGTCACTCCATCAAATTTAATTTTTTTCTTTCTAGGCAAAATGGCCAACAAATATCTCTGGGTTGGATAACAATAAATGATTTTACCAACGTTAGTAAAATAATCATTAAGTGCATTTCGACCAATTTTACCTTCAACAGCACAATCCTTCTGCATGCCTTTTAGTGGCAGTGGCTTTATTTTGGGTAATGTACGTAGTACTGTGTGGAAAAAATTTCAAATTTAGATGCTCACTAAAACCTTATTGGAATCGCTCTTTCTACAGCTTCGTTGGGAATAGCTGGCATTGAGTCCAAAATATTTTGACAACAGTAAGCAGCCAGTGACTGTAATAAGACCCGGATTTTGTGCGATTGCTGTTTAATACTGAGGGATGGATGGATCGCGGCGGTAGTGGTGCCTGATGCGATGATTACAGCTAATCCGCATGCCAACTGCTGCAAAAAGGGCTCGAAGTAATACCAAGTCTAACCGTATGGTTGTCTAATTGCCAATACCTGGTTAGGGCATCCACCACAACACAGAGTTGAGCTTTATTAGAAATTGGTGGGCAGCATAATTGGGGCAATTTTCTTCCCATATACTTGATATTTTAAGCATATTTTATTGTAGTGGCTGCCACTACCGTTAGTCACTATTAATTAGCCTTGATCTATCCATGCAAATTGCCACTGACTCTGAGTCGATATCTTCAATGCGATAGCATTTAAATTTTTCTGGATTTTTTTTGTGAAAATTATTTCCAAAAGAGAACTATGAGGTAATGTAATTAAGATCGGTGTGTGCTCCTAGAATATTTTAGTGCCTGCATCTGAAAGTGAAAACTTATTGAAGTGAAAACTGCTTTAGAATCGTTGGGAGTGATTTCAGACTCGATGAAACGAAAAAAGCGACACTCTTGGCTACGAAGCGTTATATTATATGTTGATATAAACTTAGCGACGAACTAAATAACTTTTAGGCCAGCCCCGACAGCATGGCGCGATAGCCGAGCGGCTAGCAATGTGAACTTCCGATCAAAAATCCTTGGTTCGAATCACAAGAAAAAAATTTTTTTTATACAGTTATTTTATTTTATTTTATGATATGTTTATGAGGAGCTTTTTTTCATGGCAGAAATACACTCGGTGTTTTGCCATTGCCTGCTGAGGGGTGAGCGCTATTAGAAAAATAGTTTTCCTTAATTTTGGTGTTTTCACCGAGATTCGAACTGACGTTCTCTCTGTGAATTCTGAATAGTAGTCACGCACCAACCCATTCGGCTACGGCGTTCGTTTAATTTTACTGATGCAAAAATGAGGAAAAATATATGAATAAAGTTTGCTTACTGTTTACACATTTTCCAAAGGTGACGGAGAACCAAAAAAAAAAGTCGATTTTCAAACAAATACGAGGGCATATGTGTAATTGTGTTAGAGTTTCGGTCACGCCCCAGCAAAACCTGCGTGCATATGTGTTTGTAACATTCAAAAAAATGTAATTGTGTTAGAGTTTCGGTCAGGCAGGTTTTGCTGGGGACGCTCATAATAGCAACCGCGTGTGTATTTTTATATTCGTAAATATTTTCATTTTTAAATATTTACCGCAATTATGCCGAAAAACAATGCAGAAAAGTGTGGTGAATATCGGCAGAAAAAAAAATCAATAAATAGCATCACGGAATTCATTCACGAAAATTTAATAAAGTATACACCAGAAGTATCGCGGATACTTAGAAAAGATTACAATAAAGTTCCAATGATTTTAAGTGGCGATTTTAACGTAAATTTTGCATTGGACACAGCGGTTCCTTTAATTGACTTTCTCAATACAACATTCAATTTAAAAATGTGTAACAATCGCACTGAATCGACAACACGATCAAAAACAACAATTGACGGGGTATTTCAAAGATATGTTGACAACATCGAAACCAAAGCATTTGTATCATATTTTAGCTATCATAAGCCACTCGTATCATTTGTTGAAATTGAAAACATTGAGGATGAATAATAATAAAATGAAGAAAATAAAATATGAACTTTATAGCAATATTATAAGGAACCTATAATTATCCCGCTCCTAATGCTGCTTTCGTCTCATTCTCTCTCAGTTTGTTTTACGGAAGGTTTCACTTCTATCGCGTCTAACCGTTAGACTGGTATTTTTTTTTTCTATTTTCATCGTTTTCAACCATCGTGGCAACCAACTCAGCTACTAATCTTCACTAAATGGAGTGAATAAGTCGTTCAGTTTTTTCTTTAAGCATACATATTTTGCATTGAACTTATGCAGGGTTCTGTGAGGGGATGCTATCTTTTTCAGCATCATAAAGCACACCTTTTGCTTTGTGTTCGATCATCGTTATCTTGATAGAATTTAAAAAGTCGATGTTTTGCTTAAAAACATGCATATTTTACTGCTCGTTTTAACGAGTGAGATTTGAGACGCAACTTGAAATTGCACTTTATTGCAATGTGCACTATTCATGCACTCAGCAGGGCTGCAGCTGAACTTAAGGCTACAGCTGCATCAATACTGCAGTAAATTTCAAGCTGAGCTAACAGCTATAGGAGAAGCTGCGCTGCGGAATCGATCACTATCTGATCTGACACTCAAACTCTCTACAGAGTAATTCTTCGGACTAAAAAAAACTTACGTAAGAATTCTATAAATTAACTGAATAAGCGGTACACCCCAAGTGTTGTCAGAATCCAAAATACAGAGAGATTCTTGGAAACTTCATCGCAGATGAACTGGCTGGGATGGGAACTAATCGTAAATCACGGGGTCCCTCATCAATCTTGACCGACCTTCTATTAATACAGTGGCTGGCTTCAGCACCTGGCACAGCCTAATGCAAACACATGGGAAGTGTATAGGATTTAATGGTTTATGATACTGCTTCAGAAAAGCGAAAGAAGTAGAAAATGTTAAACAATTCCCCTACCGCTCTTGCCAGAACACGATATTGCTTTCTAAATTGATAATTTTTTGTTTGTCTTTCTTGTTGTATATTCAACAAGGCTCACTACAAAATATTCTCCAAAACCAAAAATTGTAATTCAGAAAATTCCGAGTACTTTCTACTGTTTTTGTTGTTTGATTTAATTTGAAATTAAAAAATTATTGAGGGCATCGACAACAATAAGTCTCTTTCTAGCTCTCAACCACTTGGCTGCTTCTTACAGTAGCTGGCAAATTTATTGTTTGTGTAATAAGCTGCATTAAAAAAGCAACAATATGAACACAATACACGCATGCACAGATTAACACATACCTATATAATCGCGAACTTGAGCAGATAATTGAAAATGAGTTGCCCAACCAATTGATGGGTCGACTAATCGAGGATATTCTAGAAGCCAAATAATAAAGTAGATGAACTACTCACCGCAGCATAAAGCAAACAACACATAAAGCACATGGAACATACGTAGGAGCACAAGCACAACATGAGCAGAATGTTAAAATATAGTTTCATAAGCAACAAATATTGGCGGAGCAACATTTGCTTTTCAACATACGGAGTAGGAACAGCAAAGGCGATACTTGGGGGCTTCTATTATTTATTATATGCAATTGTTATTGTTGTGGCCACTTCAACTATTACTTCACTTCATGCTTCACGATGCAGCACTAATTTGACGCGACGTAGTGCGCAACAGCATTAGCAGTGAACGACGTGCATACACACACGCATAAACTTACATGACTTAAATATTAAACATGTGAATTACTTGTACCTACCCTGCAGGAAAATGAGTACGAGCGCCGAATGTGAGCTTCTAAGTGGTGAGCGGGAGAATTTATTAGCTTTAAATTGAAAGCCAATAAATTTAGAGTCAACCATTCAAGCAACCTTTTAATGGTTTTAATGGCGGTACCCAAGGAAATGTCAATTGTCGAAAGTTGAAAAACCAGAGCAGGCGACCAAAGAATATGTGCAACAATGCAGAGTTTACAACGATTCCATTCTGATGGTGTGGACGTCCACAATGAAGCACAATTAGGTAGATTGTGGATAGTATCACAAAAATCGTCGAGTTGAATCAGCAAGAGAACACTTACTACCATTCCCAAGAATTAAAGATTAGATACAAACCCCTTTGAAATCATTTATTTCATTGATGAAAAGTGGGTAACAACCGGTAATCGCCAAACTCGAATTAACAGCTAGGAAGTTTATGCTGTGCGCTTGGTGGAAATGAAAGGAAATCATCACCTACGAACTGCTCCCATTGGGCCAAATAGTAAACTTGGAGGTCTACTATTGAACTGGCCAGATAGATGCAGGAGAACGACCAAAAGCAGTCAGAATTGGCAAATAGAAAGAGAGACAAGGGAGATAATGGTGGCAAGAAGACGAACGACTCAGAGAACGAAAACAGCTGGACGCACATCAAGCGCAAGCCAGTTAAGAAAAAAGCAATAACTAAGCCACCCCGAGGAAGAACGCGAACGTTATTGCACGTGCCGGAAACATGGCATACAGTGATATTCTTAGAACGGTCAAAAAACAATGATGCTCTGAAAAAGCTTGGCGATGATGTTGCGGCAAAAGGCAAGTTTCTGCTCGAGCTTAAAAAGAGGAACTGGCAAACACAGGCGTGTATCAGAAGGGCATTAGCCAATTGCTAGGTGACCAGGCGCAAATCAAAGTCCGAACCCATGAAATATTGGGGGAGATGGCGAGGCGATAAGAGCACTAGTGAATGAGCCAAAAATGTTCAATGAAACGTAAACAAAAATCTTAGACCGGCGTATGCAGGCACATAAACAGAGTTGATAAGTCTACCAGCACAGAGAATTAAGATCGGCTGGATGGTAGCTGAATAAGAGAAACCTGGACCTGAAGAGGTACTACAGATGTCTGGAGTATGGACACTTGGCAAGGGGATAATTATGATCGTTTCAAGTTTTGCAGGATTGGCCTCACAAAGGGCTTATTAGAAAGAGGTGGACACGTACAGATGAGCACTTCTTCAAACGCGAAAGTAAGAAATCGGCTTTAAAACTGTCAATTAATCAAATGGTCCTAACTATGTCGATTTTATGGTCGAAATAAAGCAAACGTTCAGAACTTCTTTCTACTTCTTCAGTAAATTCATTTAAATTTATTCCAAATTCCTACTCTGTGACTTAAATAGTTACTGATATAATAAACCTTAATCCTCCGTTAGGTACCCGGGCCTGACCATAATTTTTCGACTTTAGACATGAATTTAACATATTTCTATTAAAGCTAACGACTGAGCTTGCAGATAGCTTCCTAAAATTTAATTTATGAATATAACCTTTTGAAAATTAGCATCGAACAGGAAGAAAAAAGCCAAAGGATTTTAAAAAATGTGTTCTGCGGAGGGTTGAGAGTAAAACCTCCAAAGAATAGGGTAGATATTTCTAAGGAAATAGACCGTGACTTCTAGCATTCCCAGATTCTGAACGGTGGACATGGCTGAACTGCAGTTGCTTGCATCATACAATCCCTAATACAGATCAAACTTACGAATATTTCGTAGACAACAAATCTGGCGTTCAATAGACAATGCATTAAATTAATACAGGGACTTATGGACCAGTTTTGACAATTTATATATTTGTTATTGAATTATAATAATTTTTTGTGAGAACATAGTTTATTTTACTAAAAAAACTATAAAATGCCAAATTTCAAAAAATTCTCATCAAAATTTCACATTTTTGAATCTAAATTTTTAATTAAAATAATTTTGAGCTCGTAGTTTTGTACTAGTTTTAAGCACCTCATAACCGTTTTGCTTTTTTCACAAATTTTTTGTATTTGCTGGCGGTCTTGTTAGTTTCCTCTTTATTTCTCCTCCTTTCGATATTTTTTAGGTGGAAAAAAACACCTAATAAGGGTAGCAGTACAATTGTCAGACGCATTTTGAGCTACTTTAGGAAGCTTTTTGAGCTACTTTAAGGTTATTGTAAAACTGCATACTCGAAATTTTTCTAAAAATTATGATTAAACTGTTTGAAATTTTACGGAAACTTTCCTTACATTTTTTTTCATCTACACATGGCATGAAATTTGATTTATAAAATGTTTGTAGTAGGAAACAAGGAACAAATAAATTTTGAAAAGTTGGGGAAAAGTCCCTGTGCTATAGTTATTAACGAACTGTATTCAATTAATGTGAACCATCATCTAACTAGATGAGAGTATGTAATATACGAGTATAATGAAGACACAATCGGCTTTGACACAATCAAACACTGAAGACAAATAATCTTTTCGCGATATGTAGGAGTAAGTAGCGAAGTGGTTCGCAATGGGCAAAATCGTACTGGTACTTGGCCGAAGTTGGATTAACTAATTCAGATTTTCCCTGGAAGGCATGTCTATATCTGCAAAACATAAACATAAATATATATATATATTATATACGCCAGCGCAATCTATAAGTTTATGCTCACTCTTGCATAAGTATGTGTTTTGCATATGGCGCACAATCCCTTCACTTGATATGGCAGCTGCCGAAGTTGCCAACTTTGCTAGGCTTATAACCGCAAGTACGCCAAGATCGCAAGCTAGCTGCAACCACCCGCACAAACTCTATACATACGATTGTGCAGCTAAGTAGTTATGTGTGTGCATGAAGTTGTTTTTGTGACCGTCATTGTTGTTGCAAGCGCTGTAGATTTGCATTTATATATTTTATTATTTTTGTCTAATTTACGTTCAACTCCCTTCAGTTGTTTTTGCTGTTCCGCCTGCTCCGTACTTCTGCAACATCAAACTTAAATGGGCGGAAATGAGTACTGAGCTGCTGCACCCATCCAACTTTTGATTAACGAAGGAGCAGTGGAAGAAGAGCTCTACTCTACTTTCATTGAAGCAGCCACTTTGCCAACTGGGCTGTATTGCTATTACCAACCGCAAGCTTACATATGCACATGCACATTCCTGCACACATAAATATATATTCGCATATGTAAAAAGCTTAATAGCTGGCATGTAGCGCATTTTCTCTCACGGTACACACACGCAAGTGCACACACACCTGCACACACCTTTTACTTCAATTGATGGCTTACATTTTACTTTGTTATTGGGATTATTTAATTTTAAACATTTCAAAAGTATTGCTCACTTCACCCATATATGTGAGTTTTTGCATGTGAATGCTTTCACGTTCATGCGCTTTTATGCTCGTGCATGTGCGGTGAGTGCATTCCTTTAGTTCTACTGTTCATAAAATTCTTTTTACACTTTTTCTCATTTCGATGTGCGATTTTTGCTGATTCTTTTTCGTTTTGGCTGTTATTTTTTTTGATAAGTGGATTTTGTGATCTACTTATTTGAATGGTTTTATTTAAAATTAAACTTACAAAAAATATTATGAATCGTTGGTCACAGCACTGAAGCTGATTAGCTGTGCAAAATACTGCTCTCGCGCAGGGCTAACATATATACGTATACAGGCCCAGGCACTCGAGGTGTAACCAACTTCATACCGCTCGCGCGGTTAGTTAGCTAAATGACAGTCCAGAGTATTATTTACAAGCATTTAGCCGAGAGTGAACGCAAAAAAAGAAACTCAGTAATGGATTTCAAACGTAATAGTGTGATTGTGAAGGGTATATTTTGACCGCCCTTTGATACGAGAATTTGAGTCGTCGATTGGCCACCAGGAGGCAGCACCCGCCACAGGTAATGGGTCAGGCTGCTGTAAGGATAGATGGGCGCTCTCCTAGCGTCAAGGTAAAAGCGAAATACGAAATAATGTGTTTAAAAACTATCGCGAATTTTGAATTTTCGCAAGTTGCATATATTCGAACTTCGATTTTTTGTGGCGATATGTTGGTACTCATGTCTTTCACTCATGCCGACGAGTTCGATCATTTTGAATGTTCAGTTAATTTTTGACAGTTGCTTTGTTTGCACGTGTTTCGCCTCGTCTTCGATTTTTACCTATTCAAAAAGGTGGATCAAAGAACCTGTATCAAAACCTGAAAAACGAAATTAAGTGCGCGGATGCATTCCGAATGTTGACTGCGTCATATGGAGAAACTATTTTGCACCAAAGCAACGTTTATCGGTGATACAAAATGTTCTCAGAAGGCCGAGAAGATGTGAACGACGTAAAGCCTATCGGACGCCCGAGCACTTCAACAAGAGACGAAAAAATTGATGAAATTAAGGAAATGGTATTGGTCAATCATCGAATCACCGTTCGAGAAGTTGCTGAGGACCTAGACATATCGATTGGCAATGAAATGTTGGACACTGTCCGCGATGACCCAAATTTGCTCCAGAGGGTCATAGCTGGTGAGGAATCGTGGGTTTATGGTTATGACGTGGAAACCAAAGCTCAATCATCTCAATGGAAGCTGCCGTACGAACCAAGACTGAAAAAAGCGCGCCAAGTTCGGTCGAATCAAAAAGTATTGCTTATCGTTTTCTTCGATTGCAGGGGCGGTGTGCATCATGAGTTCTTGCTACAGGGTAAAACGGTAAGTAAGAAATATTACCTGCAAGTTATGCCAAATTTGCGCGCAACAATCAGCCAGAAACGTCCGAATTTGTGGAAGAACAAAAATTGGCTCTTGCATCGCGATAACGCCCCTGCTCACGCATTGTTGCTTGTGCGCGACTTTTTGGCCAAAAACAACACACTAATGATGCCATAGCTACCGTATTCGCCAGATCTTACCCCCTCTGACTTTTTCTTATTCACGAAACTGAAGAGGTCCATGAAAGGCGACGCTACGCTACGATTGACGAGATAAAGACGGCATGGAAGGACGAGCTCAACAAAATAAAAAAATGATCTTTTGAAGTGCTTCGAAGATTGAAAAAAACATTGCCGCAAGTGCATAATATCTCATGGGGATTACTTTGAGACATAATAGATATTAATGAATAAATAAATAATTAAAAAAAAACCAAAAAATTCGCGATACTTTTTGAACCCTTCTCGTATTGTCGAGAAATTTTTCTGAAGGTTGTTTTGAAGCCGTGGACCGATACACATTACGGTAACAAAACATGGACGTTTCAACAGGACTCGGCATAGTCTCACAAAACTCGAGTCAACCAAGAATGGCTAAAAAACAACGTTCCGAACTTTATAACGCCCTCACAATTGGTTACACTTCGAGTGCCGGATCGTGTATATATGTACTTAATTGGCACTTACACCCTTTATTGGATATTTGGTCGAGCTCCTCCTTCCATTTGTGGTGTGCGTTTTGATGTTGTTCCAGAAGTGGAGGAACCTAAAGTTTTAATCCGACTCTGAACGGCAAATACACTCGGAGGTTTGCCATTGCTTGTCAAGGTGCAATCGCATTAGAAGAAACGTTTTCTATCATTTGATGTTTCGTGTCCGGGGTTTCAAACTCAAGATCTTCCGAAATGTAGTCACATACCCCCTCATTCCGCTACCATAAGTATTCGTATATTACGTCTACTTGCGAATAAATCGAGACCTCGCTAATGTTCAAAAATCGCCTGTCTTTTTGAAAAAATTTTCTGCTGACGCTGTTTTCTCCATTAAAAAAAAGGTGGAGTAGTCATTAAATGGAGAAAATTTACAAGAAATTATCAAACATTTTTCATTTACTTGAAACTTGAACTTTATGATCCCAGAATTTTATAGTCTATTAAACTGCATACCCGTAATTTATCTAAAAATTCTGAGTAAAAATTTGCAGTTTTGATGAAAATTCGCCAAGTTTTAATAAAATTTATAAAAAGCTCGATACTTTTCTAACTATTTTTACCGAAGTTGATTGTAAATATCTTGGAAATATGAACTCTCTCAAACTACTTTTCGTATGTTCACACAGGAAAATAAAATTGTTTCAAAGCAAATATCTACCTGCACCTTAATACACAACCAAGTCAAAGCAAATAATTTGAGATTAAAATCAGCGCAATATATATTTATATTATTCTGCCATTTTCATTCTACTCCAACTACCTTCCTATTGCCTTCCACTGCCTATCCCATATTTGCTGATGTCATAGCAGCAGTAATTGCCCGAAAAAGGCAAAAGTCACGCTGTCATAACACGCAGAGGTTATTTCTATTCCCTCCTCTAACAATCTAATCTTGCACTTTCTCACCATCTCACCTAAATTTTTTGCTAATAATAAAAGAATGACCAAGTGAGATTTCTGGTGTTGTAAGCAACCGAATGCTTTGTTTTATCTGCCAGGAATGGCAGCAAGTTATGCTTAGAACTAATTCTCTTTTCTCCTGTTTTGTTGATATTTTTTTCGTTTGGTAGAATAACAAATTTGTGTTGGCACTTTCGAAAATTAAGCGCCCCAAAGCGGTATATGGTTCATTTACTTTTAGCTTTGTGTCCTCTGCCCATTTTATTCCAACAGATTAAGTCGTTTAGTACGCCACGCACATACCTACAAAATCATGTTTCTAATTTTCGTATATCACAATGAAAATCTCGCTGCGGACGGAGGAAATAAAGGACCAAAAATATATTTAGACAGCCTAATAAATTGAGCAGAAGCTAAAAGTGACAGAAGATACACGAAAATTGTTGGAAGAAATTAAAGAAAAGAGTAAAAATAGAATATGCCGAGTAAGGAGATTTAGTTGAATGCGATTTCTTTTGCTTCTTACTTACGTATTCTGTAATACTATAAATGAGGAATAAAGGTATTTAACAAGTCAGGTACAAACTGCATGATGCCAATACAATTTACTTTTAATTTTAAGTATTCTATCAAAATTATTTAAAATCTATAAAATGTAAACCTCGCAATGGCACGAATGATAGGTTAACTTTGCCGATTAACACTGATCACACATGGAACACAACTTAGTGTTAGCGATAGATTTTACAGGACCGTAGGCTTCAATATCTACTCATGATGCATTTTTTCAAATTTTGGTAAATTGTTGGTCCTCTTATCCTCAATATATCTCAATAATGATATTTATTTATATTTATCAATATAATGAAAAGTAGTTCACTCTCGATCTGCGAAATGCTGGTGGACAATGGACCTACATTACAAGCTGGACTTACTTTTTTGTCTGTTGGCGCAAAATTCGTTTATGCTGAGTCTGTATTGCTTTTCATCACCTCTAGCGTTGCCCTAATACATACCTGTCAGAGTCAAAGAAGATATACGCATAAGTGATTAATTTGGCTGCCAACTCAGCTTGTTTAGCTGCAGCGTAGATGTCGGCTACGCTTTGATTCTTAAAGTATTGTAAATTCTAGGCCAAATTGCCGTAGTATAACCATAACCAGTGCAATAAACTTTCAGCATTTGGCGATTCGTCGTTACATAACCATTCATCAAGCAATCCCTCATTTCGAATTTTAAAATGTATATCAAAATAACTTTGGCAAATATTCTATAGTTAAGGTATAACTTTTTTTTAGTTTCTTCAGAATTGTCGTCCATAAGCGAAACTAGACTCAGTTGAGCAGGAAATCCTACCACTGTAACATAGTGTATCTTATTTTATATAACATCCTGTTACTCTATATATTAATTTGTATAAAGGGAAAAGAAAATCACATATTCTGATACATTTTGCAAATAAAACAATAAGTTTATAAAACCTTTTTCAATTAAAACCTACGCAAGTTATATTTTAATGGGTGCGCAACTCACAATACGCTAGAACAAAGTAATCGCGATTTGTCAAACAATTTGCCGTCCTCTTAACTACAGCCGGGTTTAGATAAAATGTTCGTTTTGAAAACTTATTGAAACGATATTTTAAAAGTCGCATGATTTCAGAAGAAGTAGCAGATAACTGTGTCAAGATAAAAGAAATGGAGCGAAATAAAAAATCTACAAACAAAACAAATTCTGTTAAGCCGCTTTCAGAATGCGTTGCCGACTCCTAAAAAGCCTTTATTATAAAAAATTGTATACGTAAAATAAGTCAGGGCTTTCTCTCGGCTTGGCAGATGGTTTTTTTTGCTATAAGAAGCATTTCCATGGGACGGTGTACTTCCGAATGGTAGTCACGCATCAATCAATTTGGCTACAATAAAAAAAAAATGTATATATCCACTCGAAAAAAGGTTTGGTGAAAAACGTTTCGGGACTAACGTTGTTGGTGAATAGATATTACACCGAAATAGACATTAAAATCTTAATTTTTTTAAGCTTATCGCTAAAACTACAGCAACTATTTCTAGGGGCGTATTATCATCTTTCTAAACAAACATTTTTCCTGGATGGCATTATACTGGAATCCGCTTGCGAATCAAAATAAAGGCGATATTACATTGAGGGGTATATTCTGAAGATTTGGATGCGATTTTTTGTTATTTGGTATTCCATTCTCTCAGTCTCTTTTACGAGCCAAAAATCCTGAAATTTCTTGAAATGACGATTTATTATTGTTCCTTTCAGGTTAGATGTAGAACAGATTTGGAATAAAAATTTATTTAAAAAACATCCACTACTAATCCAAATTACAAAATATCATCTTTTTGTCGTGAAAAAAAAAACAATATGACCATCCAACATTACCAGTTCGAGAACATTTTCAATACCTTCAACTATTTTAGACGTAATATTATATGCAAAATATTAGCGTTTTTAAATAAAAGAAGAATTTAAAAGAAATTTAAGAAAATTTTTTGTTTGCATAAATGAGAATGAGTCCAGGGATTCCGGTATTATGCTCTGAAACTCCGGGATCGAAATACACGCTCAGCATTCCTTGTGCACATTTAATTTGCGTTATGTTTTTAGCTCATTTAATATAATATAGTTTCCTTTTCTCGAAAAAAATGTAACCTATTTCTACGACAACATTACAAAAACGTTGCCCTCTCCCTATGATAATTTCTCATATAAAAAGTAACAAGATAAATACAACCCTTCCACAAATTAAATATTTTATATAGCAAAATCGAATGGTTTACTTCCATTTTTTGTAGCAGTTAAAGTTTTCACACAACTATATTATTTTCACGAAATAAGTTAAAATCCGCTGGACAACTCACTAGCTCACCCCCACTTTTTGTATATGACTGAATAAGTTGAGAATGAGTTGAGTGAAATATTCTGAAAAAATTTGCTGAGAAATATCTCGAAAATTCGACAGCCCTAGCGAGATGTAATGGATGGAACAATGTAATATTATTACAAGAAAAGGGGACGCTGTAGAATAGTAATAACTCGAAAAGACGTATCCCGAAATGCCTTCATTAACAAATACACCAATGTTATAGGTGCATTGTTCTTCAACTCTATGATAGTTATGATCGGGATGAATACTGGAATTCCGCTTAAAAGTTCCCCGAAATCAGCAACTATCTCTGGTGTTAGCAGCTCTAGTGCTGACAAGGTTTTTGCCATCAAGTGCTCATATAAAATAAAAGCTTTAGACCAAAAAATTTAATTGAGGCATTTATAAAAAATATTAAATTCAAACTTCCAATTTAGATGGTTTAAAGCTGAAGTCATAAATATGTATGTTTATTATATGTACATATATAAAAATGCAATCCAAAGATGTGAGCTGTAACTGACAGCATGACAAAGCACGGTAAATGTAAGCGACAAGCAAACAAGCTTGCGAAAAAAATTTAAATATAAATCAAGAAATTTTATCGAAAAGTCAAATATAATACGTGTAAGTGTAGATAGTCTAAAAGGTGTGTCAACTCAGACGTAATCACTATTATATAGCAAGTCTCGTCATAGTGGCAAATGACATAAGAAAGCAATTTCAAAGCGGAAAACTAAATAGATAAAGATTTTAAAATTAAGATAAAAATTTAAGTGGCAAACGGATGCACATAAACTTTAAACACCGAAGTTATTTACATTTTGAGGCAAATAGTTAAGGGGCTCACACTCTTCCTAAGTATATCTAAATGCGTGAATTTCTTTAAATACTTGTTGAGTTGAAGGGTTCATTTTATAGCTTTAACGAATTCGTTTATGCTTTAAGAAATCAATAAATGTTGTACAATTTAAAAGCACAACTGTGTGGATGATTTTCATGTTTCAGAGCTGATTGCTATGATTTCAACGCAAAACTGTTTCAAATTCGGGTTTTATTTAGTTATCACTGCTGAACATGTCGTATACGCAACATGCACTTTTTTTTGCTATTTTGAATAATTTAAGTTGAGGTGATGCACAACCAAATTACTCCAATTTCAATATATTTCAGTTTTTTTGTAAATAAAAATGCATAATTTTGGTCTGCATGATATTTACCTACATTGCTCTTTGACTAACAGCTTATAAATAATATTACCATATACTTTCATGTATATCGTATGACTCTCGTACACATACATGAGTACTTACGTCTGTTCGCCAATTTAGGAAAACACTTGTTAATTTAAGAAAACTTTTGTTTAAATTTATTCATTTATAACTTTGTTCGATATAACCGACCCGCACAGTTCAAGAATAAAACAGTCATTGAATTATGCTTAGTTGGTAATTAGTGTAAGAGTATGAAGAGCGGATAACGGTTATATTAGAAGAAATAAATGAGCAATATTTATATTGAGAAATATAGGATAGTAACATAAATATATACAGGGTAGTCGGTGTGGGTACATTTATGTAACTATATGGAAGCAACACAAATTTGAAGAGTCCTTTATTAGCAGAAAATAAGCATTTTAGCAGAGTATGAAGTAGTGCGAAAAATTTATCAAATATCAAACTAAATTTCTTATTATTAACTTATTGATGCCAGATAATTTTGTTATGTAGTGTCAATTCGACTTTTTGTTTAGTAACCAGAAGAGAGAAGTAAGTTTTAAGCCTGAAGCTGTTCTTTCGGTAAGGTTATGAGATTTCCAAGTGAGTTTTGAGTCCATATGAAATCTAAAATTCACAATTTCGTTGGAACTATGGCAGCTGTACCATCAGTGAATGTTCCGATTAGAGATTATATAGGCATATAAGACGAAATTTATTATCAAATATTCCATTCCGTAAAACCTTTTAGTCAGTATGTATACACCCATGGTGTGTTCTGCGATTTTCACTATGGATAAAAATATCGAACAAAGAATTTTTCTTAAATGTTGTGTTATGAACGGGACTCCGTGTGCCGTGTGAGCGGATACAAAAAGTCACTTGCCCCAAAACTTACATTGTCACTCCACGGACATCGCTTTAAATCGATAAAGGCCATTAAGGAGAATTCGCTGAAGGAGCTGCAGAAGATCTCTTCAAACGCGTTTAAAACGTGCTGTGATGACTGAGCTAATTGTTGGCATGTGTGCATTGTTTCGCATGGAGCCTATTTTGAAGGCGACAAAATAAATTTTGATGATTGAACAATTATTTTGCGTTTTTCTGAACAATTTCCGGTACTTTTTCGACAGAATGTATGTGAAGGAAAGAACAATTAAGAAGCAAAAGGTTCATTAGATTTATTGGAGATGGTTAACACTTTTTTTGGAAAGCAATACATTTTTTAAGTGTTTTCATCTAATGGAAAAAAAATTTGAAAGACGTATGAAGTAAATAAAGAACTAATCGTCCCCTTAGTATTAAAATAGCCTATAAACTTTTTGATGTTTTGAGAAAATGAATTTCAAACTTTTTGTCGAAAGTAGCTCTCACTCAAATCTCGTTATGTCTGTAAATATTTATTATTTTTTGACTGACGTTTTGACCCACTTTGTGGAACTAGAATTTGACAAAATTTTGACCACATATAAAATCGACGATGGAGAATCCAAAAATTCAATAAAAAAATAATAGCCTATGAGCACATAGGCTATTGTTATACTAAGGGGACGTAATATTCAGACACAATTGTCCGATATTTGGAGAAGAACTGAGGTATTAAGTTTCAAAATCGGTTAATGACAAATCGTACTCCTTGGTCTCTGGCAGATATAAGGCCATTTTCATATTCAGTTTTCTGTTGCTTTTTGTTTTTGGTATTTTGGTCCAATGTGATGAACTAAAACCTTTCTATACAAAATAAAAATTATCTTCTTGACTTAAAAGACTAATTTAAATATATTCGTTCTGTTACTATGATTTTATTTGTACTAAAACTAAATATAATACTCTTCTTCTTCTTAATTGGCGCGATAACCGCTTACTCGATTTTCGCCGAGTTTAACAAAGCGCGCCAGTCGTTTCTTCCTCGTGCTAACCGGCGCCAGTTGGACACACCAAGTGAAGCCAAGTCCTTCTCCACCTGATCTTTCCAACGCAGAGGAGGCCTTCCTCTTCCTCTGCTGCCACCAGCTGGTACCGCATCGAATACTTCCAGAGCCGGACCGAGTCAACGACATGACCCACCCAACGTATCCGTTGGATCTTTCTTCGCTGCGCTATGTCTATGTCGTCGTAAGTCTCATATAGCTCATCGTTCCATCACCTGCGATATTCGCCGTTACCAACGTACAAAGGTTCAAAATTCTTCTCCCAAACACTACGAGGGACCCCTCATCGGATGTTGTTATCGTACAAGCATCTGCGCCATACAATAGGACGGGAATGATGAGAGCCTTATATAGTGTGAGTTTGATTCACCGAGAGAAGACTTTATAACTCAATTGCTTACTCACTTGTTGGCGAGAGAGATTCTACGTTGGATTTCAAGGCTGAGATTGTTATCGGTATTAATGCTGGTTCCCAAATATACGAAGTAAATATACGAAGTCTTTCACAACCTCGAAATCATAACAGTCAACAGTGACGTCGGTGCCGATACGCGAGTGCGCCGACTGTTTGTTTGATGACAGGAGGTACTTCGTTTTGTCCTCGTTTACAGCCAGACCCATTCGCATCCCTTCTTTATCCAGTTTGAAGAAGGCAGAACTAACAGCGCGGTTGTTAAGGCTGATGATGTTTATATCATCGGCATACGCCAACAATTGCACGCTCTTATAAAAAATTGTGCCTGAGCGATTAAGTTCTGCGGCTGGTACGATCCTCTCGAACATCAGATTAAAGAAGTCACACGACAGCGAGTCACCCTGTCGTTTGGATTAAAACGGCTCGGACAAGTCCTTCCCAATTCTGCCGGCGCTACTCGTATTGAGTAACGTCATCTTGCATAGCCGTATAAGTTTTGCGGGGATACCAAATTCGGACATCGCGGCATACAGGTAACTCCTTTTCGTACTATCGAATGCAGTTCTGAAATCGACGAAAAGTGTGTTTTTTCAAGATTTGGCGTATTGTGTAGAACTCTCAAAGATATAAAATACAGAGTTTACAAAACTGCTGTCTAGTGCTGCAAAAATTATGAAGTTGCCTGTTTCAAAGGTTGCAATTATCGAGAAACGGTTTAAGTAAATTTGTTTTAAAATAAAAAATTAAAAACAAAAACAACAATACGAAAGAAAAACAGCTATATTATTTATTGTTTCTAAGTATTTATATTATACTCACGATTTCGAACATTTTACAAACACGTTAAAAGTTAGAGAAAAACTGAAATCTCTGAAAGGAGCCTAAGCAATTAAAAATTTCAATGACCGAGTTGATTGTAGCTTTAAAATGAACTACTTAAATACTCGATTACCACAATCCCACCGCACGCTTCAATATAAATATATGTAAGTAATACATAAATTACGTATACGCCACCGCACACGATTTAAAAATGTTTCCGCTTTATTATTACTGCTGGCATCAACTACGCTGACCTAAGCGCAAACAATAACCGGTAAACAATAATGGAGAATTGGATGTAGTATAAAAGGTAATTATAAGCCATTAGCCTGCAAATACTCACATTTTGGTATTGCTGTAGTTTATTGGTTGTTGGCAGTGAATGATAAAAATACATTAATACAAGTAAATAAATGTATATAAATGTGAAAATTATGGCATGTTTCACACGCTCTCGATTGAAGTGAAAGGGCCAGAACAAGTAATTGTAGCTACTGTTTTGGCATGTTGGCCATATTGGTCATGTTGAGCGAGTTTTATTGTTGACTGTTTATTTGAATCGATAATTGAATTATATACTGGTTTACTTTTTATTGCACATGGTTTTCTGTAAGCTGAGATTAAATGCTATTTCGGTATAAGAGTGATAAGTAAAGTTTTGGTTGCCTTGATTTGCTCGTTTTTAATCAGTTATATAGTGCGGCAATAATTTTGTTTCAAGAAATTCATGGCTGTTAAACTGAAAGATACAGTCAATCACATGGTAAATAGTGGCCAATACGTAGACACAGAGTTCTTAATATTTCATAAAAGAATAACGCAGTCTTCACAGGCGAACATCGGCTGACTTACTTATAAGACAAAGCCAAAAACCACCACCAAGGGCTTAAGAAATTGCCTTGATTCGATGCGTAACTGTGCCTCAGTGGGTTCAGCCATTTGAATCAAGTTATGTACGTTAATTAGTTTGCCTGCTTCTAAGCAGGCAAAAATCAGTAAAATATTGAAAGCTTTTTACCTCGTTTTTAAAGATAAGCTAAAACCAAGTTTTCCAATTTTGGTGGATTATTCGTGAAATAAAATAAAACAAGCTAAGTACAAATAAAATAAGCTTTGATGGCTACGTATTAACGAAATTTTGTGTATGTTTTCAGTTTCGAAGGTTCCGTATATGCCGTTATATAAAAATATAATTTAAATAGGTACTCTGGCTCGATTTATTTATATCAAGAAGTCAAAAAAATATAATTTCAGACTGATTACTAAAGAAAATAGTAGTGAAGCAGAAAACAAACGCGAGCGCAAGAATCGATATTCTATGTTCTAAGGACTTCAAGTTAATCAATAGCAAACGTGATGTGTAGATTGGGATAAGATCAGAAAATTTTACTAATCCTAGTTTAAATTTCAGAGACACTTTTTGTACATGATCGTTCCCATCGATGAAAAATCTATGATATGGCCTCCAAATAAAGGCGGCTTATTCCACCCTGGAGCGAACGAGTACAGTTAACAGCTACTTCAGGGTATAAGGGTAGGTAAAATTTGTACGTCATACAAAGCCTAGGACAGAATACGATTTTGATAAGATGAAATTTATGTGAATATTAACTGAAAACCGAAAACTAAAATCTTTGGGTTCTTTAAGAGATTGAAGTACAATATTAGATATGCTATAAAAAGTATGCAAAATAATATGCATTTTCGAAAAAGTGACATGACAGCATTTTTGACATTTAAAGAAAGTTAAGATTTTAGACACCACGTCAGGTGTTTTGTTGATGCATATAACAGAAAATTAGCAAATGAGAAGAAATTACTAATGTCGTCGATGAATAACACAAAGTGTTGCGGAACTAAAAAACTTTCCTGAGGCACCCAGAGTATGCAATGAATGCTTCAGGGGATATGCAATCAATTGTAACCACCCAACGTCTTACGCATAAATAAGATTTCAACCGTTGCAGGAAACCAGAGTGAAGTCCTAGTGAAAACTATATATAATAAAATGTCTGAAGACACTCTGTTGAAAGCTTTGGAAAAATTTGAGTAAATGCAGTCGACTTACTACTCTGCTGGGGTGGCTCTAATGCAATACTCACAGCGGCAAAATTAGACACTGTGGATCATCGAATAACAAATCCATGCTGAAGGCATGAAATTAGGCTTTTTGTCGAACAGACTAATCAGCACAGACTTGCAGCGTGAATAAGTAATATAATAAACTATAACGACAATTAAAACAAAAATTATAAAATTCAGTCGCAAATATTATATATTCAAATGTATTCAAGCTTTGCGCATATTAAAAAAAAAATTAAATATTTTCGTAACTCACACTTTTTAATCAGAATATTCAGAAAAATTTTCTAGTATACTATTTAGTTTTATAGCCCCTTAAATTTTAATGAACTTCAGTTCAAGTTTTATGTAGCACAAAATTCGCGTAGATTTAAGAAAATATTGGTGTTTTTTATAGCCATCTTATATATTTTCCCAATATAACAAATGCTCGGCAGTTTTTTGCAATCCAAAATAATCAACCCGATTTGAGACACTTAACCCATGTTTTAATCATGTTTATATCAACTTCAATAAGCTAGGAAACTGCATACTCAAAAATATTCGCTATTATTCAAAATTAATTCAAATAATATTTGTTTTTATTTAATTAAAATTAATGATATATTTTTTTAATATTACTGTTTTTGTTAAAATTTAATACTTTAATGCACTTCAAAATGTACCACAGATAAAATTTCTAGTTCCAACAGAACTGCAGTTAGAAGTTTTCTAAGATCGGTTTCCATGCCAAAAACCACTAAATTCTCAAAATTTGAATTTCAAAATAAAAACAAATTTCTCTATTTTCCAAAATAAGAAAGAAGTTCTCGCATATACACTTCGCAGGTACACTTCAAGTAGAACTTACGTGCCGTTTTGATACCATAATGCGAACCACCACCTGTGAAAAGATTAAGAGAAAAACCCGTCTACAGCCATCCAGTGCTGTTGATGTAGCGGAGGAGAGAAAAGGGCTCTAGACTGGAGAATTTCTTCAAGTCATCCCCAAAGGGCACGCTAAGGAATCTCAAGCGCCTAGCCGCCAGAGCCGAACATTTGCAGAGAAAGTGTTCCACAGTGTCTTTCTCTGCAGGATCCCCACAGCTTCTGCAATAGGGTTTGTACGGAATTCCAAGCTTCTCCGCATGAGTACCGATCACCCAGTGACCGGTGAATACCGCAATGAACTTGGAAATTGAATGACGAGGGATTCCCATCACCTTAAGCGTTATGTTTCTATTGTATTGAGACCATAGAGTTTTCGAAATAGAACACGATGAGATAGACCTCCATTTGTCTTGCGCTTTTTCTAGAAATAAATTGTGTAGTTTCCATTTAACTACGGCCAAGGGGACACCAATGTCTGAACAGGGGACAGCTGGAACCGGTTCTGCCGACCCCTTTCTGGCAAGCTCATCGGCAATTTCATTTTCCTCTGTATTCCTGTGCCCAGGAACCCAGATAAGGGAAATGTTTCCTGCACGATCGATACGTTTAAGTTCATCCTTACAGGAGTTCACCAGAAGAGAGTTGCAATACGGCGACGACAGGCCCTTGATCGCAGCTTGACTATCGGAAAAAATATTAATGTATCCCTCCCAACAGTGATCCCGAAACATTCTGCATGCCTGCAGGATCGCGAAGACCTCTGCGCAATACGAGTATTGTATGTTTATTATTCTTAATAAAAACCAACGTTAAAAATTTCTGCCAAACCAGAAATGTATACCTACATTTTTATCCGTTTCCTACAAAAAATTACAAATATATATTTAAGTATGCATTTTATTGTTTCGTACACACATTTACACACCTTCGGCATAGTTTAATTACTCGTCCGCTTGTTCAAATTTGGTCGGTTTCCCATTTCTTTGTTTACAGTTCCCTTCTTGCTTTGTTTACTGTTTCAAGCATTGTTCGCTTGACTTTCAATTTCGTTGCCTTTTCATTATGGCACAACAAATATTATATATATATATATATTACATACATTTATTTTTTTGTACTCTGCAGTCAAACCTATCAGCTCTGAGTGAAAGTGGTTCGTTTTCTATGTATTTAAGTGATACAATTGGTATTTTTAACAGTTGTCGGCCACTGCAACGTTAATTAACGAAGTCATAATGAACAAAAAAAGGCCATAACTGACTCCATTTCCATTAATACTCATGTAATTGCCATTGCGTGCATCCTTATTCTTTGAAGCAGCTCCATTTATAGGAACAGCAGAATATTTGTGAACAGGAAACTATTTAACGAACTAATATGCGTTTCATCAGTCTGAGACCAGTTAGTGAACTAATTTATAATATAGCCATCCCATATCAAAAGTAACCAAAGTGGTAAATTCCTGCAATATGGTCTTCGATTTGACAAAATTCATGCTCAAACTGACGAAAATGGACTAGGAAAATAGAAAATCAAATAAAAAGGTACTAAAATCTTATATAAGTCAAAATTTTCTGATACGATTTCCATAAATGATGTATCCCTCAAAAAATTATAAGTCAGGTAGTATTTCACTTTGATTATCTTATAGCTTTCCACTATTAACTTTTTAAAGGGCACTACCAAAATTCAGTTCCATATATACAAAATGTTTTCGATCAAACTATAATCGTCGAAAATATTGGACAGACATTTTAAACAAGATATTTCCCCAAACACTTGACCCTTGAAAACAGAAAATCCATTAGATAGCACTTACATACTTTCTTCAACTAATTCTTGTTGAATGACTATATTATTTTGGGAAAAAGAAATCCAATCCGTAAACTTTATTTAAGTTATTTCGGATTGTCCGGTTTGGGTCAAATATTCATCGTTTTGGTGCATAATTTGTTGCCATTTTAAAGGCAGATTCATAATGCCTCTCTCATAGAAGCCTTAGTCCTTATTGGCGAAACTCTATTAATTGATTTCCACAATCTTCTCTTGATATCAATTTCTTATCACTCAGAAAGTTTTTCAATGAGAGAAGAAGGTGATAATCGCTTGGTGCCAGGCGCGGACTGTATAGTAGATGCATTACAACTTCCAAACCAAAGTTCTGGAGCTTTTGGGGAGTCACTAAAGACGTCAGTGGTCGTGCATTGTCCTGATGGAACACAATACCTTTTCTGTTGGTCAATTCTCGCCATTTCTGGTCAATCGTTATCTTCAAATGGTCCTGTTGTTGGCAGTAGAGATCTGAGTTTAGTGCTTGGCCATACAAAAGCAAATCATAATAAACGATTTCATGGAAGTTCCACCAAATGTGCCACAAATGGGTTGTTTTCATTCCATTTAGCAAAGGCTTCGCGATGGAAATTCGATCCATCCCGTTTTTTGGTGTGAATTGGTGTGGCACGCACCTTTTGAATCCAGCTTTGCGCAAATATCTTAAAATTATTTTATGGTCCATCTTTAGCTTTTGGGTGATGCTACGACTACCAACATGCTGGCCAACTTGAATTATTTCTGTTATTTCATCGACATTTTCGACGACTTCCCTGCCTGTGCGAAGTTCATCCTTAGCATTAAAAATGATTGAACGGAATGGACGAAACCAAAATTTCACGTAATTCCCCATTAGAGTACCGGCACCATAAACACCATTTACAATTTCAACGGTATGGCCTACACTTTCGCCTTTATCAAAGAAAAACTGTAAAATGTACTGAATTTTCTCTTTATTGACTTCCATTGTTAACACCCTGCAACTCACAACTGAATGTAACGAACGCAAAACAGCAAACGATTTTTTTTAGTGTTAAATGTCATCTTGCCAACGAGCATAAACTTTAATTTATTTGGCCGATATATTATGAGATATCGATACTACAGCCATCTACCGAGAAAATAATGGATTTCTTTTTCCTCAACCTCATATTTCATATTTTTTCAATTAGCAGATGAACGGTATAAAAATACCATCTCAAATGTAAAATCAATGCTCTAATGTACATTAAGTCTTGTTCGAAGACAAAGCAGTATTGAGTTTGATTTTGCTAACATTAAAAAAAATTGTCATTTAAACTTTTATTTACTTTTGACTAACTTTGACAACTTCAATAAATCATTGAAAGAGAGACGGTCGGGCAAGGATCTTGATTATGTAATTATTCGACCTAATATGATTTTATTTTTAGAAATCATTTATTCTGAAATTATGTGAAAGTAACAGCATAAAAAATATAATATAAGAATAACTATTTCACCCACAGCTCTAATTGGTCATTTTGCAACTAGTGAAATTATACTCACTCACGTACTAGTATGATTTATTGCAGCAAATACCAGTTCATGAATGAGTGTTGGCTGCATACATACGCACATATTTCAAGTGCATGTGTAAATATATTTAACATTTCATGCCTTGTTCAATACTTGTTAGCACAATTCTGCGTTTTTATGCTTCTCTTTGCTATTGCTATTACTTTTTTGTTTACACGAATATGAGTGTGCAGGAAGTGAGAGAATATGCTTGAAAAAGTTTTCCTTTCAGTGAACAACTGCAAAAACGCAAAACAAAATTGAAAGCTTCATATGGTGTGTTTTTATTTTGTTTTGTAAATTTTTAATTGAAATGATCATTCGTGTGATGTGTACGTAGATTGATTTTTGACATTTTGTTTGTGTAAATATGCCTGCGTGTGTATGCGTATGTCCAGTATGTTGGTGATATTCCTGTTAATTAAATGCCTTTGTTTCACGTAGGGTCAGTAAAAGCCAATCATTATTTCTTTTATTCAGAAATTCAGAGATTTTTATTCACTGTATGAGAAAACACATACAGTATCAGAAATATAGCTCTATATTTAATACAAAATAACGAACGCAGGAACGGAATAAGTTGGTCCGTGACTACCATTCGGGATTCGTAGAACGTAGGTTCGAATCTCCGTGAAGCGGTCGCTTTTCGGCAGTCAACTGCAAACGTCCGAGTGTATTTCTGCCATGAAAAAGCTCCTCATAGAAACATATCTACCGTTAAAATCTACAGCTTAAAACTGTAGGCCCTCCATTTGTGGAACAACATCAAGACGCACACCACAAATAAGAGGGGAAGTTCGGCCAAATACCCAAAAAGGGTGTAAGTACCAATTGTATATATATATTTGGCATTATTACACATTTGGTAAATATAAGTTAAATATCACCACCTTGATAAAAAAATTCTCAGAATATATTCTGAAAATTCAAAACGCGAGTTATTCCCCAAAAATAATATTATCGCCTACAAAGTGCTCCCCATGCTAATGCTTGATTCAGCTCTCATTTCCTGGATATTTCTGGAGCTCTATCTAAGCTATCCATGATTTTTCCATTACTTCCTTTCGGCTGTTAAAACGCATTCCCGTAGCGATTTTTAACTCGATCAAACAAGTTCTTCTTCTTGCGAACATCTCATAACGCAGAAATAATAGTCCTTCTTAATAGTCTGATCCTCTGACAACAATGTATGGTACAATACCTTTGTAATCCCTAAAAATTATGAGTATCGCTTTCTTTAATGACCGAAAACCACGTATTGGTTCATTCGAAGCGCTCTCCTCGCTCACCTGATGTCTGAATTCCGTGTCGCACTCAGAAACCCACGTCTTTTCTTCAATCTCCAATGATATATTTGATGAATATTGCATCGGATTGAGCCTTGGAAATCATCTCTTAGGCGATAAGCGTGTTTCTTTTTTTGGGGAATAATTTGCAACAACACAATGCAACCCAAATGATTAACTACAATATCCTGAATGGATCCATATGCAAGGTTGAACTCCTCTTTCAGCTCTGGTTTAATCTGACGGCCTGCCGCTTACATTCGTCATCCTCGATGGACTCACGATTTCTCCTGAAGCATTTATGCCACTCGCAAATGGCTATTAGAACTCCATTGACGAAACAGAAGAGCAATCCGTGGAAAAGTCGTTAAAAACAGGAAAATGGTTGAGCCTAATCAGCTCATCTCAAGAAGAATCACTTTGTATGGGTGACATACGAACTGATATTATGATAATAGATGATAAAAAATAGAACACATACGAAAACAATAGTCAAAGGTCGTGGGCAAATTGGAGTAAGTAAGTGAATCATGCATTATGAGCTGCAAATACTCAGTACGTACCTCTACTATCAGCAACTGAACTGACCACATTGGAACAACTGTTCAATCAGAACAGGTCCGAATTAGCGAACAGAAATGGTGTTGTGCTCCATCACGACGAAGCTAGCGTTCTAGTGCATCCACTATATGTACCAGATATGCCACCAAACGTGCAACATTTTCTTTATAGTAATAAACTAGTCTCCCGAGAGAAACCAAAAATAAGGTAGTCAAATTGTTTAACAATGTAAACGAGGGCTTCTTCAAACACAAAATTATTTGAAATTAGTAAGCATTGGTACTTAGTAAGCAATGGGTAAATATTTTCAAAGAACATTGGTAATATTTCATTTAAATCGCATAAACTTAACTCTGTCAACTTCATAGTCAGAATAAAGCGAGGAACTGCGAAGAATTTTTTTCGTCGCCGAATATAAACATCGAAAATATTTCGTTAACCATCGTCCATCGGTGGGTAATATCCAGTTTCCGAAAAGAAGATTCTGCCGTGAAAAGATTTTTCTAAAAACCCAGATGTTAACATAAAACTGTAGATATATTGGTTGATAGTGCAAGACCCATTGTAGAGCACATACACTGCGAGAAACAACTACAGCACAGGGGGTTATTGATAAGTTGTGGCAATTTATTTGTTTCTTATTTAATTTTAGTTTTTTTCATGACAAAATTGTTAATTCTCCTGCAAAAAATACATAAATCAACGTTTCAAACTTTGTGCAAATGAAAGAAAAATTAAAAAAATTATCATCAGCATTTAACACTTTGTACATACTTAAAAAAATGTCAGGTATGCAGTTTTATAGCCCACTGAATATTGATATAACAAAGTGCAAGTTTTAAATGGCTCAAAAACATCGTTAAATAGTTTTTGTGACGAATGCGAATTGTTATTGCTAAGTCAGTTGAGATTTCTTAACGGAGATTTGTGCTAAATAAAAAGACAATGTTATTGTGGTTTCCTTTGTTTGGAATTTCATTCGAGTACCATAAAATAGTTTTGAGGGGTTTTGTGCAATATTTTTTTCTTCCGCTGCCTTTCTTCCATTTCTTAAATTTGGATCTCGTGCTACCGCATTCCCGCATGCATCTCGATGCTTGTCATCAGCCATCATGCAAACTATACTTAAGCCAATTTGAAATTGCGAAGAACTCAATACATGCCACACCATGATAAGTGGATTATTAACAAAGTTGCAACATTCGCCCCATGCATATAGCGCAGCCAAAAAATACTACAAATGCAAGAAATCGCATGGCTAAATGATCGCTGACTTACGGGAAAAGTATAAAGAGGCTAAACCAGTCAACGCGCAAAAAAATGCATTCACTGTGCTACTGAACTTAAAATGAATATTTGCAATAACACGTTTTAGCTCGAGCTTGCCACTGCCACTCTAAGACCAATGGACTTCATGTCAAACATAGTATTTCCTTATTCCTTTATTGGCGTAATGCAAATTTCTCCATAGCGCAAAAATAAGAATAGTATTTGCTGGCTCAGCATCGAGATTGGCACAACGGTTGTTGGCGAAAAGCAAATGTCAGCTAATCCCAGAGTAGCAACAGCAGAATTTCGCACTCGCCATTCCTCAGTGCAGCAACTCCGTTCGCTATAGTAGCACTATGCATTGTTGCTTTTGCAACATTGCAACTATGCAACATGACAATATATTGCAAATATTTTGCCACAGTTTGAGCAGAGCATTCTGCTAGTGCCGCTTGTGTTGAAAGGCGGAAAGTGCAAGCCTTCTGTGCGGTGCTGGGAGTAGTACGAGCATTGCTTGCCTGCTGATGGCTGCTAGTTGATGTTGATGACTATGAGAAGATACGCCAATTTAGTACGTTTATCCAGTGGACGCAATGGCGAGCATTTGTTGTTGTTAGCGACGATGTAGCAAGTCATGCCGCAATTGCAGATGGGTGCTGGTGAAGCATTTTTTTGATTGTTGACTTTCCTTTTTTTTTGGAGTTTTTTTTTTTGTTTTCTTTTTGCCGTGCAATGCTGCTGATGCAAATTGATGCTACGCCGGAGATAGTAATACTTTGATTGTTGTTGCTCTGCTACACTGCTGCACTGCATTCCCGTCAATACAGAAATATGCAGGTTGAGGGCAATACTCCTAACAAAGCAAAATTGCGCACCCAGAGGCTGCTACATTCACACCCACCCACCTTGTCACATAGGTTGGTGTGCTGATGACAAAATAACGAAAGGATACCTATGACGTTTGTTTTGCGTTCAATTAAATGAACTTTTGTGAGCGGCAATGCATCCAATCCTGTTGCATGTTGCAAGCAACTAGGTACCAAGTACCAAGTGTATAACTGGACGTTCGGGCTGTCAGCTTGCCCGCGGTAAATTGAAGCCGAGTATTGTGTACATGAAAGAGGAAACAGTTATAGTGGAAATAATAGCAAGACTTGCAAAAAGGAACAAAATTGTACAGGAATTCACTCAGGGTATGGGAAGTCGCAGCTTGTCAGTGATTGCAACATTTTGCTGCATAAATTGGACTTTTGTTACATTTTGTATCGTTTTTGTCTACAGCTGTAACCGGTCAAAGAGTTTCCGCATGCACCTACATGCCTAACTATATACACAATAGAGATGTACAATTTTTTCAGTTTTTCGAGATGTCGGGATTTTCCGGATTTCATTATTTAGAAATTCACTATTTTACAACAACTTAACTCGAAGAAATTGCATCAATACTTTTCGAAAAGCGCTCCTATCATATAATGGATAAATAAATGTTTAGCTCGAGAAAGAAACGACTGGCGCACTTTGTTAAACTCGGCCGAAACAGCATAAGTGGTTAGCAAGCCAATCAAGAAGAAGAAGAAATATAATTTTTGATCTAAAGTTAACATTTTTTCATTCATAACATAATGGAAGGCAATAGTTAGATTTCTATGCATTTAATAATACTTAGCGTGAGCTTTATCCGGTAAAGAAAGCTAAGGTATGTTGAAACACCGTTGAAGCGAAAAAATAAAAAAGTACGGAAATGTATTTTGCGGTTGAAAAAATTTATATATTTTGAATTTCGTAAAAATTTTAGCAGAATGCTCCATTTTAACTTTAATACAAGGTTGCACAAAATGAATCATCCAATTTTTTTTTTATTAAATAACAAAATGAGTTCGGTTAATAGAAATTTTATTTTTGTGTTTTTAAGGGGGAACACCACTGTGAACGCCAGAAAATTAAGTGATTTTCATGAATTTTTTTTTTTATAAGTAGGGAGGATTATTTGAGGATCGGTTTATTTAGCATATATTCAGCTATACTGAAACAAATTTTTATTAAAAAATATTAAAAATTACAATTGTTATTAATATTAATGCAATGACGTCATAAGAAACTGATGCACCCTGGAGGGCACGATACAGCGGTGAAAAATCATCTGAAAGCAAATAACCAAAAAAAATTCTTAATTTATACACCAATGGCAATTGTCGTACGTGACAGTTTTTTTTATTTTTATTTATTTATTTTTTTTTTTTTTTTTTGTTTTGAGAAAATGGTGCAGGTTTGAAAAATGAGTTTGTGGTTTTACCCGTTTTTTTGTTTTCGAAAGGCTTGGAAAACTATTAACTTTTGGAATTTAAAAAAACGGCTATGATCGGCTGTAGCCAATACATGTACAAAAATTAAAAAAAAAAAATTAAAATCGGTTCATAAGTCTTCGAGAAATCGAGGCCAACGTTTTCAGAAAAGTCGTTTTGAGAAAAAAGGTTTCATTGGCCGTTGTAACTCACTCCCTGCACTTATCGTATTGGGTATAACTTCGTCAATTTTCAAGATTTTAAGTTACAATTTTTTTTTACATATTTTTGATAACATCTAATTTTAGCAAAATGCAAAAAAAATCATTTTTTTGGAAAAGTCACAGTGGTGTTCTCCCTTAATAATTTTTTTACTATATAAAAAAATGATTTTAAGTAATTGAAATATTTATTTTGACCTTTACGCGTGCCATTGCTTGCCTATTCGTATACTGTAGCTGTCTAACTCACAAGTGTCAAATATGATTGACGTCATTTGCAATCATTCCATAGAGCCAGCTTGTACTATATATGCATATATGTTCAAATAAACAATCAAGTAAGTCAGAGCAACTTCTTACAAGAGGGGCATAAAACTACATAACACATGGGCTGAAAAGTTCCGAGCCTAACAAAGAAAATACCTTTTTTGTTCAAAATTAGCTGTTGTTCGTGATGGAAATTACGTTTATGAATAAGACTAATTTTGAACAAAACAGCGTGTTTTTTTTTTTGTTAGAGCCAGCCCATGTTTTCTTTCAGCCCATGTGTTATATGCATAAAATGAGTTTTATATATAATAAAAAGAAAGCAATCACAAAAACGCTCAAACATACCCATATTTACTAAATATGAAAGTTGAAATCAATGTTATTGTTCTTGCTACAAAAATGGATTTTCTAACTCCCTTTTATCATCATGAAAAATTATAAATCCTGAAAGTAACAATCTCGAATTTTCGGGATTGTCCTCCCTATCATAGGCTCATACTCTTGTGAACGGTAAGCAGGCAAGCGAATTTCGTTACGCACAACTTTGTTATCATTGCTCTCATTTGAATTTTGACCGTTACCGTTTGTTTAACGTTGGCAGCGAAACCCTCACTGGCATGCACACATACAAGTACATACATACAATGCAAAAAAAAAATCGGAAGTGAGCTGTACTTGTGTATGACTTTATTCCAAGTCCTTAAATCATGAATGTGTTACACATTTTCCTGGATATTTGCTAAAGTTGAATATATAATCAACTGATGTCTATAATCTATATCTCGTCTGGTTATCAAGAAGTTAAAGCGAAACATTTCTTGTTTCTAATTTGTTAGCTAAAATATGTGTCATTTGTACTTCATTTCCAAATGTGACAGGAATTCGTTAATAAAAATATTAGCCTCTATAGAAATCCTAAAGGATTTGCTTCAGCTCCTGGTTAACTTTCATAAACTCGTTTCCTGGTGTACACATTCATGTATCTCTTATGAGATCTTTTCCAAAATTTGGAAAAATATTTTCAAGTCACTTACACCAAATCTCATGATCTTCTACAATCATCATATTATATCAGTAATAACGTCCTCTAACCTGTGGATGAGACCAAAGACCTTGGAGTAATTTTAGACTATAAATTTTCATTTTCAAGTCATATCAATTATATTATTTGAAAATCATACTCGACTTGGGCTTTGCTAGCCGTGACAGTTCAAACTTCTCAGATCCATACACGATGAAAGTAGTGTTTACCGCGATTATTTGATCTCAATTCGAATATGTTTCATTTATTTGTAGACCGTATTTGATATCACAGGAATAGAACTGGTACAAAAAAATATTTCTGAAATTTTCCCTAAGACCTTTAAAATTTTCTGTCCCATATCCCTCTTATAGCTCCTGCACTTTATTAATTGGATTAAAGTCACTTTAGTGCAGAAAGTCGATTCTATCGCTTTCTTTTGAGATTAATTCAAAGTGACATTGATCGTGCATTTCTTTTTCAACGCATTAGTTTTCGTATTCCGGCGAGAGCTTTACGAAGCCCTTTATCTCAAGATATTCAAAGCGAATTAAATGATGCAATGGCCGCCGTAGCCGAATGGGTTGGTGCGTGACTACCATACGGAATTCGGCGAAGACGTAGGTTCGAATCTCCGTGAAACACCAAAATTAAGAAAACGTTTTTTCTAATTGTTGTCGCCCCTCGGCAGTCATTTTAGTATTTGATGCACGGAGATTCGAACCTGCGTATAGTACTATTTTTAATCAAGTGGTATTTTAGTTTTGATAATGAAAGCAAATCACTCACTATCAAACAAGACGCAATATGGCTGGCACTGAGTAAAAAGGAAGTTCCCGCCAAGATAATCCGCCTCATCAAAGCCCTATACGGGAACTCCGAACTGGCAGTGCTTCACAAAGGCGATACCAGCGATCCATTCGCCAGCAACGCAAACGTAAGGCAAGGTTGTCCCCTGTCGCCCCTTCTCTTCGCCATCGTTCTTGATAACATCATGAGGCAACTGAACCCTGCACAAAAAAGCAACGTATGGAGTTTCACCAGACATCTTGAGAACGTGGACTTCGCCGATGACATCTACCTCCTCTCTCACTTACTCTCTGGCATGCAAGTGAAGGCGGACAAACTAGTCGCGCTGGCACGCACTGTCGGACTGCAGGTCAACATCGCGAAGACCATCTCGGCTTTCATGGCAGATGGTGGAGCAGATGAAGATGTCAACTGCAGGCTAAACAAAGCAAGGGCGGCATTCGGGCGACTGCACACAGAATGGGGGAACTCGCAAATATCCAGTCATGCGTGAAGTCCGTATTGTTGTACGGGAGCGAAACATGGCTGGTATACGAGTATAACACCATCACACAGAAGCTACAATCTTTCGTCAACAAATGCCTCTACATCTTCTTCAGAATATTTTGGCCAAACACCAAGGCACTGGACGGGAACCCACAAGGCAGTAGAGGTTGGAGGCGACCAAAAAACATTTGGAGAGTGTCGATGTTGCGCGAACTAGCAGATGCCGACATCTCATGGGACGGTGCAAAAACAACAGAACAGAACCGTGTACGAAGGAAGAGTCTTGTCGAGGCCCCATGCTCCCAAGAGGCATAAACAAGGAGAAAAAAGGTTTCAGTCTTAGGTCGTTTTATTTTTTATTCTATTAGCAACTGAATAGAAAAGCGACTTTTGTAGAAAACATGTATCGCGCAAAGCTTTTAACTTTTTTTCACGAGTAGGATTTTTGGGAACATTTTAACCTCCTAACTCCCCTATTTATGGGTATACTTGACTCTCTTTTAAGTAAAGTTCAAAACGTCATTTCAATTGTCATTTGATGACCAGATATTTTGCAAAATTTGGCCTAAGACACAATAGCCGCAACACTTAGCAATACAAGAGGAACCTGCTATGCAAGCACCCTCACTTCATATAAAATAAAAGCTTAAACTAGGAGGTTGAATGATCACATGGAAACTCCAAAAATGACTCGCAAAAATTGTACAAAGATCGATCCAAAACGCTCCAGAGGGTAGGAGCAGGAATAGTGGGGCCTAGAGTACACAAATCTTTAACATTGAGTGCAGATAGTACAATTTTCCATGCGGATCTTTTCGTCATAATGTAAATAGTAGAAATCAGAAAGGAGGGTTCGAAAAAATAAAAATTAAAATGCTTTCGGGCAGTCAATCAGTCCTCAAGGCCTTAAATAGCTTTGCGTTCAATTTAAAAGTACTTACTGAGTGTAAGAATGCACTGAAACAACGGGCGACACTTAATCGGGTTCCTCTGACTTGGGTACAGGGATATGAGGGCACGAAGGAAGCAAGAAGGCAGACTTTTATGCCATTTATTAGACCAACTCTATTTTTCAACTTTTGTTAAACCTAAAACAGGAAACTAAAAAAATGAATCCAAATAAACCCTAAAAGCTACTGGAATGGCACAAACTGCGTTAATCACTCCAAAAAGTTCTTCAACTTTAATACCAACAGCACAAAATCTGCTCTAACCCTACACAAAAAGAGCCTCACATTACTCTGTGGAGCACTTACAGGCCACTTAGCCTGCCACAAACATTTCAATACAATAGGATTATCTAGCACCAGTTTATGCAGCTTCAGCAGTGATGAAGAGGAGTCCATGAAACACTTAATCACAAATTGTGAAGCATTAGATCACAGGAGATACAGAATCCTGAGCTCGTACCTACAAGAGGATGAAAACTTACAAATTCCCCTGCTGAGGAGCTGGTTTGATTACTTGCAATACTAAATAACTAAAATCAAGCACTTAGGGTCACACAACAAAACGATCTGGCATAAAGTTCTGGGCCTAACCCGTGCAACCATTAGCATTACCAAGACTCACGTGAGCTCGACCGAAGTGATAGTAGTACAAAAAATGTTATAGTTTTGATTACTCTTATTTATCGACATTTTATGCGCACCTTTTAGACTTAGACTCTTGCATCACCTGAGGTGATTTTTTGTAAAAATTACTTTTTCAAGATAATTCTATTTTAAAAAGTATTATTTTCTAATTTAACTTCAACTCCTATTGCGAGTTTTCTTCAGTACATTCTGGACTTACCCTTAAAAGGCGAAGATTGTTGTTAGTTGATATTTATTAAATCCACTTCAAAGTGACGAACAGGATAATCAGTACAGTCAATGTATTTTTTCCATCTTTAGATCAATTTTTACGGGCTAATTTTGTTTTCGCCCTTCTGTTTTTCTGGCAAGTATATTTTAACGGCCCAATCAACGTACAGGGATACGTAGTACTTGCGGACGGGAATGAGCGATGGAAGTAGTAAATAAACATAAAGATAACATGTAGATAAGTGCAAAGAGAAAGAACTGTATTCAAAATGAAAACAAAATTGGATTGATTTGGGTACCAGGGTACTCCGGTGTGAGTTTCAAAGTGAAAAATTGGGAAATTTTCAAAATATTGAGATTCTTTATTTTATAACATGTCTTTTTGTTCGATATAGAACGGCGAAAAATATTTTACTTCAGTCAAACAAAAATCAGTAAATATTAGTCCAAATTTCTTCGAGTTTTAGTGCCCAAAAACATGTCAGTAAACAAGCAATGAGTTTTCATCCAAAATATGCGTTTAATTTGAATTCAATAAAGGAAATAGAACGTCAGTTACTTTGTAATCAAATCTCCGCTCTTGCATAGCAAATGTCATAGTACTTATAAGCCGTACAGCCTGTTCAGTCACCAAAGCCTTAGCCAATAGATCCCTTTCAGCATTTTCAAGCTGTTGTTACTACTTCAAACACTGCTTTAAACTCACTAGTCAAATCTATTGGAGCGAGAATAAGAACTGAAAAGGGTTTTTTGACCTTGGACCTCAAAAGTATTTGCAACATAATTTCTTATTAACTTCCCAAATTGATGTTCTGTCAGTTAGCAGTTAGTTAGGTAGATATGCGCTAACTTGAGTTAGTTAAAAAAATACAACTATAGTAAAAACAGCTAAACATTCAAAATTTACTCAGCTGCATACACTTCATAGATTGTAATAATATGCGCACACGAACTCAGATTTACGATTACATATCTAAGTTTCGTTTGTATGTCTGTGTATGCCGGTATTTGTTCTGCCAGATTTAAATAAACCGTTAGTGATACTGTGTATACCGGCACGCACACAAAATCACAAAAGCAAAGGAGAGAAAAGCAAAAAATATTTTCTATTTTCCATGATTCGTTACTATTTTGTCTCTGTGTACATGAGTAGATGGCTCTCGCACACATACACACACATGAATTTATTTTATCTCTCCGCTTCATTCAGGTTGCGCTCTGCTGCATTTGCAACGCTTACTACTCGCTAAAGCAAATGATGTTTTTATTTTTACCTACATTTTCATTTTACTTTTTACGTATTTTTCAATTTTTTTTTTGTTTCGCTGTATTTTTTTCAGTTTATTTGCTATTTTATTTCTTTATGCTGTCACATAGGGAGCACATAAATCAAACACTAGATTTGTTCTGCCAGTGACAATGCAATTTCGAGTTTTTTTTTCTTTTCTCCTATCATTTGAAAACATTTTGTTTTCTAGTTGAATTGTTTTTGTTTTTTTTTTTATCACATACGTATCTTTGAAATTTTTGCATTTTACTTGCACTTTACCAATTTTAACACATTTCACGTTTCTCTCTTTTGTATCAAAATGAAATGAAGTCTATTTTTTGACGTTCATTTTCATTTTACGTATTTTTGGCGACTGTCTACACCATTTTCTCATCGCACTTTATCGGTGCTTTTGCGTCACATTTTCATATTTTCAGCACAGCTTCATTCCTGTGATTCTGCAAATTTGTTTGAATGCGATTTGTGCAATTTACTTTTAGCTATTTTTTATGTTATCTTGCATTGTTGTTGCATTGAATTGGCAGCGAATTTTCCATTTCACATGCGGCAAAAATTGAGTTTACTACAATAGTATTATGGAATAGAAATGTAATAAATGATGCACATTTGGGAGTTAGGAGTGAATAGATAAAGTTTATTTAAATTGTTGCGTATACGCAGTGGAGACTGTTGGTAGAGCTCGCTGCACATATGATAGATGTAAAAAATATTATTGTGTGTATTTGTAAGCTATTCCAATTTTTTTATTAACAATCAACTGGTGATAACGATGTGCATGAGTGTGTGTTAAGAAAATGGGATTTTGCAACAGAAAATTTGAAGGGTGTATAGACATTCGGGTAGTGATTTTGGCTATTGTACAACTGACACAAATTTAGGTAATATATATCTGTACAAGTAAAGGCAACACATCAGCATACAAGCTTCCTGCAGGGAAAACCTAAAGTAGTGAAATAAATTTGTGGTTCACCAATTGTGAACTATGTTTCCACTGAAATTGTGCGTAGCGACCTCTGATCTGATAGTTTAACAGTGACAAAAACAAAAAATTAGTATGCGAAACAATCACCCTTCGCACATATATACATATGTATGGTGACCGTGTTGCCGTGGAATGACTACTCATTCGTTGGCCGAAAAAGTGATGCAAAGCATATTAGTCCTTCTTTGACAAGTTTAGTACAAGCTGAAAATTATCGGAAAAGGAAATGCAGAGCGCATCAGATCTCACATGTCGTATTTAGTACTACTTATAGTACTTACCAAATTATGGAAAAAGGGTTGCAGGCGTACCAGTTGTTCTCTGCGAAATTTAGTACTAGTTTAGAACAAGCGCAAAATAAAAGGCATATAGCAAATCTTAACTGTGGAGTTACTACTACATCCGGATTATCGAAAAAGGGATGCAGAGTAACTTTGGGATTTAATACTAATTTAGTACTATTGGAAAGAAGATGCAGAGTATACTAAATATCATCTGTCAAATTTAGTTCTTATCCAAAACTATTCAAAAAGGAACGCTTAGTGCATTAAGTCCCATTTGTAGAATTTGGTACTACTTCATTACTACGGAAATAGGGCTGCTGAGCCTTAGTACTAATTCCAATTTAGTACTTATTCAGAAATATCGAAAAAATAACATTTATCATCTGTTCAATTTAGTACATACTATGTAGTTGAATACTATCAAAGAAGCAGCATCCCATCTTCCGCATTTAGAACTACCTTCGAATTATTGGAAAAACCTGAGGAGCTTATCAGATATATTCTGTCGAATTTAGTACTAGTTTACTACTATCCACAATGTAACAATGTACCAGTACTATCGAAAAAAGAACCCTTAGGGAACAAAATCCATTTCTCGAATTCGGTAATACTTCAGAACTATCAAAAAAGGATGGCTTAGAGTATTAGATTTCGACTGTTAAATTTAGTACTACCTACGAATCATGGAAAAAAACATTTAAGCATACTAGTGCTCTAGCTGAGCGAACGTGCCAGAAGTGGTTTGCACGCTTTAAAAGTGGTGATTTTGGCTTGGAAGACGAAGAACGCGAGGGTGCGCCGCCAAAGTTCATGGATACCGAATTGGAGGAATTGCTCGATCAAGATCCGGCTCAAACGCAAGAAGAGGTTGCAAAAACTTTGGGAGTTGATCAATCAACCATTTCCAAACGTTTAAAAGCCATGGGAATGATCCGAAAGGTAGGCCATTGGGTGCCGTATGAATTGAAGCCAAGAGACGTTGAACGCCGTTTTATGGCATGCGAACAACTGCTTCAACGGCACAAAAGAAAGGGTTTTTTGCATCGAATTGTGACTGGCGATGAAAAGTGGGTCCATTACGACAATCCAAAACGTCGGGCAACGTATGGATACCCTGGCCATGCTTCAACATCGACGTCGGCGCAGAATATTCATGGCCTGAAGGTTATGCTGTGTATCTGGTGGGACCAGCTGGGTGTTGTGTATTATGAGCTACTGAAACCGAATGAAACGATTACGGGGGATGTTTACCGACGACAATTGATGCGTTTGAGCCGAGCACTGCGAGAAAAACGGCCGCAATACGCCGATAGACACGACAAAGTTATTTTGCAACATGACAATGCTCGGCCACATGTTGCACAAGTGGTCAAAACATACTTAGAAACGCTCAAATGGGATGTCCTACCCCACCCGCCGTATAGTCCAGACCTTGCGCCATCCGATTACTATCTCTTCCGATCGATGCAACATGGCCTGGCTGACCAGCACTTCCGTAATTACGATGAAGTCAAAAAATGGATCGATTCGTGGATTGCGGCAAAACCGACCGAATTTTTCACAAAGGGAATCCGTGAATTGCCAGAAAGATGGGAAAAAGTAGTAGTAAGCGATGGACAATACTTTGAATATTAAATTTGTAACCATTTTACGTCAATAAAGTTTCAAATTTCGAAAAAAAACCGCACGAACTTATTCATAGTCCTATTAGATTACGCTAAATTCTCTAAAAGCAAAGCAGCTCGAGAATAATGAAATTTTTCTCATTTTTCCTTATACACGGAAAGTATATATATTTCTACAATTTCACATTCCGTTTAGTTCATTAAAAATTGATTTGGAACTCTTCATAAAAGAAAAGAAAGATTAAACCTTGATAGCTCTTCAGCGTGTGTGGAAAGTATGAGACAAGGCATGCATACCAACTCAGCACCTTTTGCTTGGAAATTATGAGCCAACGCAAGCATACCAACTAAGCAAAAGGTGCTCAGTTGGTTCTACCTTATCAGTTTATATGCAACTGAGTACTGCTAATAGGTCTCGAAGTTATTATGATATTGACCAGTTAATATGCTATCGCTAACAAGAGCTGTGCTATTTTTTGCTCCCAGAAGCAAACTTAACCGCCTCCGCTATTCAATGAGATCGCCTAACGCTCGCTCACATGACTCAAGTCAAACATGTCTGGAGTACCCTCAATTGTGGCGAAGATAACGCCAGCTTTGTGTGCGGGTACAATATCTAACAAAAGTTGTGAGCACTATTTCCATTATTTTCTGAAGCAACGAAGTATTCTCTGGCGAATGCCCGCCGACGAGGACATCAAACGGTAGTTTGAATAGTTTCTGAAAATAGTTTTTTTTTGTAGTGTTTTTAATGCAAAACAGCTTTTAGCTTTGCATGATTGCCCACCGTGGTGATCACTATTAGTTAAAAATATTTAGCTCCAGATTTCTTGAATTGAAGTAGAGAGGCAGTTTGGTTTAGATTTGGCACTCGAAGGTGCCTCAATGGGCTTCCATGCCAGCCTTACACTTTCGCCACATGGGTAACTTTTGAGTGTACTATGTTTTGTACATTATTCTCTCTTGCATACCTATTGCCCTTTCTCTTTCTCCCTTATTCATTATTTTTTTTTATTCCTATCGCTAATGAATAAACATAAAGAAATAGCAAAAGATGTAAACGCTTAGCTTCCACAGTCCACACATGCCTAAAGTTTAGGAAAATCTGTACCGATTGCCATACACTATATATACCTATAATAGGTAGAGAGGAGCATTTGTCCCCATAATTGTGACACATTGCAAGTTCAGATAAGCATTTGAACATTTGGTGGTGTCACCAGCGACTAATGGCGCTAAATTCGCCTTGCATTCTTTGCGCGTAATTATTTCGTACTTTTAAGTTCACATTAATGCTAAAGCGTAATTTTTGTTCAAATATTGCTGTTGTATTTTTATGCTATGCAGCACTTTTTCTAGGCTTCCCTGTCTGTCTGTTTGCTACATATGTATACGCACATTATGTAGGATTTTGTGCGTGACGTCTGCAATTTCTCTCCTGTAGCTAAATTTGATCTTCTGCCTTTGACTTAAGCCATTAATAGCTTGACTAGTTGCTGAGTAAACCTCAGGGTTAACTTAAGTATATACTAAACATTTAATGGCTAGGCTTTTCGAGCGAAAGCAAATTTATTCAATAAATTTTGTAACTCAAGAAACTAACTAAAATTTTCAAAAGCAAAGTTGTTCCATAGAAAATTTTGTCTTACTGACGACGGAGCAGCCAATGGGGTAATGAGCTGAATATAATGATTTTACATACCAGTATGCAGAAGTATTTGAAATCTAGCAACCAATAAATTTTGGACATTCTCCTGCGGTTGTAAGATATGAAGCCTTCGAAATATATTTTAAATTTTCTAAGCTTGTTACATACAGCTAATTTTTTCGCCATATCAGACTTGCTATGCTCCCTTTGGCAAATATGAGTTTCAACCGCATTTATAAAGTACGAAAAATATTTAAAAATCTCACAAAAAAATATTAAGAAAAATTCACAAAAAATGTTCAACTCGAAAAACTTTGCATATATTAAAACAAAATCAGCATTCGCCCAGTTAGTGTTCATATCAAGAGGTTTTTCGATTTTTAAATATATATAAAATGCTTTCACAATTTCTCACGTGCACCTGCACCCTCTTTTAGGCAAAACAATCAGTCTGCGTTGACTAAAAAAGCTGAACTTGCAACAAGAAATAAATTAAACTGCACGCTTACTGCCCCAACGAAAGGAATAAGAAATAAATTGATTGATAGAAGGCATTAAAATAAAACAAAGTAATATAAAAGAATTTCTCAATTTAAGACATGATAGATCGAAATAAAATCTTTAACCCTTTCATTCTGCATTAGTATAAGTGTCCCATTCACAAAGTTAATCTGTTCAGGGTCACTTGGTTTATATTTCTGTAGAAAATTCTATAAACTCGGAGAACTATTTAAAGGACTTTTTTTTATCTATTACAAATTTTTAAACAGTTGCACATGTGAAAAATGGAGAGTTCCCCACAAAAGTAATGACGCAGTTTCCATTACAAATTTAATTTTACAAAGGTGTCTCTAGTGAACCTTAATCAGCCATTTTAGATCCAGTCTTTTGAATTTCCAATATGACTTTATATTCGTAAGTAACTACTCCGAAATCACTTCTGCAAAGAATATAAATCAAGCTCAACTAATTTTTAAAATTTGTTCGCCTCATATTTGATCCGTAAATTTGGATTTTGAAACCCAATTACTTATATTCCTAAACAGCAGTGTCGAAACTCACAAGGATTGCATTTTTGATAAGTTAAAAATAAATGTCACAATACTGAAACCGCCGTTTTGAATTTGTCAACTTATACCACAAACTTGAATTACCAAATCAAGCAAAACTTTAATCGCTTTAAATTAGTTTGTCTTATTTTCTAGCAAGCTTGCGAAGCCCTTATGGGGTTAAAAGAAAAATATTATGTAAATATGTACAAGCATACGAAACAACAACATATTTCCTCATGTCTTACTAAAACATTCGCCCAAATTCTAATCAACAAAACATTGAAAGGCAACCAGCTAAACATTTATTTAGTCCCTCATTTTTCTGCATGCCAATCGTCAACCCTTTCTTAAGAAATTCTTTTTAACAAATATATGAAAATAATATCAAATATAAAAACAGTAAAAATTAAAGGTCCGACCGCAAAAAATCAATTACTATGCTGTCAAAGCTTTCTTTCTCAATACAATTGTCAATAAGGATTTAGTGAGGTTTTGAGATGGGCAAAACCCACGCTAATTCGAAGGGTTTAGAGTGTGGTGAGCGACAAAGCAAAGGGTCTTTTGGTGCACACGAAATGATAGACTTAACATTAAGCATTTAGATTTTTTGAATGTCAACAGCAAGCAGGCAGCAAGGCAAGGCTAGTTGTTTAACAATTGCGTGAGTAGGGAAATAAGGAGAAGCGTAGATAAGAAGTAGGGCCCGCGTTCTCGCCTCATTCAACATGCGACCAAACAAAAGAAAAAAAACGAATAAAGAATGAACAAACCGACGTGACAGGCGGCAAATCGGTTAACAATAAATAGCAACATCTGCAATAGAAAACTAAGTATTGGAAGACAATCAACAATGACAGAAGGACAAAAAGAGAGTGATACACTAACCGGTAGAGAAGAAAGTAAATGACAACCGCAATGACTTAAGGCCTTCGTTGGACAGCATTCGTTGTTTATGTTTTGAATGAAAAATATAAAAATTAGAATGCTTAGAAAACTTTTGGGTATGCAGTTTTACAGCCCATTTTAGTATAAAAAAGTGGAAATTTGTAATCTATCAAAAATCGTGTACACGATATTGAGCGCTTTATGCCATTAAATTGCATATTCGGAAGACTTTTAGTTAAAGGGTTGTAAATTTTGTTGATAATTTGTGAATTTTTTTTATCTTTTTTCATTTTTTGCCAAGTTTGTAATTTTGATTTTATAATTTTTACTATTCAATTAACTATATTTACTATACATTACATTAACTTTTTTAAACTGTAGGTAGAGCTTTGAATCTTTCCATATATTTTACATTGGCCAAATAAATTTAATTAATAAAAAATAAAATTTTTGGGTTAGGTTTCTGTAATGGTCGGCTTAGTGTAGCTAACTTACTTAGGCCATGTAGGGACGTAGTGGTACCACTGTGTAACACGGGAACCTTAGGACGCTGGGGAACCATTTGGACGCAGTCGGGTGTATGATAGGTTTTATTCCCATGCCGGATAGTTCCGTAAGAGAGTCAAAATAATATTTTCCTAACAACCTTGCTCTACTCCTAGCTAAGGCTGGACAATTACAGAGGAAGTGTGCAACTGTTTCTTTCTCGCCTCTAGAATTTCTGCTGTATTCATGAGAAAATACTCCTAGCCTGGAAGAAGGCAGGCATTCAGCCTTTAGCAACAGCCAATGACCGATGACACAAGCCACGACTTTCAAAATGTTTCTCTTGAGATGTTGAGCAATTTGCCTGACCTTTTCTCATCTATTTGCGACCAAATTAGCTTAGTTGTAACACTAGTATTTTCTTCTCTCATGGAGCTATTGGCCTCCTGGAGAAAATTGTTTTTTATTCTTAATTTGCAAGTTGCCTACGAATTCCAATATTGCTTCTGTTTTCAAGCAGTGGAAGATTAGTATCCTTTCTAAGTATGTCCCGCAACCCATATAAGGCAAACCTTGAAGACGGTGCTAATATATTTAGAGCTGCCAGGCATTCCTGAGCTTTCCTTGATCTTAGTATAACTGCCTCCATTCATTTAATGGCCGCCTAGTTTTTGTTACGGCGTCTGTGTTAAGGTACACAGGTACCTCCTTTGTGGCTAATACTTTGGCCTAGTAGGCGCTACAGTAGTCCGAAAGTCGGATAATTCTAATCATAATTCTTTTGAGAAAACTCCATAGCCTACTTTAATTTCTAGCTGGGATCCATTTATGTAAAAATTTAATTTTCCTCTTTTCCATGGTGTTTGAGCTTGAAATTTTTACAAAAAAATATATTTTAATTGAATAACGATATTGGCCCTCCTAAGTAAAAGAAGTTCTAATGCATATTTATTTTTATATTTGTATTAATTAAGTATCTTTTGGAGTAATTCTATATACTTGCTCTTGAAATTATGCATACATAATTTTAATTACTTCCAAGAAATGAGATATATATTAATAAACAGGAACAAGTTTTGACGATATATGTGATTCTCATTTCATTTTAATGCAAATATGGTTCATTCTCCTCTAAGCCTTATATAAATCCAATTTTCAAATATTATGCAAACTTAAAAGGAAAATGTTCGAACCTTCATCACAATTTTACACTTTAAAAAAGAATTTATATGAAAATTTGAGTACATAATTTTATAGTCCATTGAATTGAAAGTTCAAATTTCAAGTAGCTGAAAAATCGTGTTGATTTTTTACAAGTTTTGTTTTTTCAGTGTTGGGTGTTTTCTCCCATTTTAAAAATATGTCGACTCTATTTCTTCCATTTTCTATACCCAATTCTGGGGATGGGAGCATGAAAATTCCAAAGATTTGATTTGCTTGTGCATTTTTTAACTACCCTAATGTACGAATATATTTGTATTTCTGTGCATGAAAACCGTCGCACAAAGCGTTGAATACCAGTGTGGCAGTGTGGGACTTAGCTTGAGGCATACCACAAAAAACCCCTACTTTTTCACCACTCTTCACTTTTCTTTGCACTCACCTTAAATATTACTTGTACCTAGCGAAAGGGAAGTACCACATTAGCTTTCTGTGAAGCTTTACGCAGCCATTCCGCTCTAAAGAGTTAAGCTATGGAAAAATATGCATATTTAAGAAATTCAGTAAAGGACAGTGGGACGCTAAATGCGATTAAAGTTGCGCAGGTTCTGCTTTCTACCCTGAAAAAAAATATGTATTTTAATTCAATACCCATGAATACCTATCATCCGCCCGTAAGGAACTGTTTCTATTATCCTTTTTTTTCTTCGTTTATCTGGCAAGACACTGGGTGTATCAGCAGAGGTGAGCACACAAGTGTAAAGATGTGGTCATTTTTGTTAAAATAACAGATGCTAAAAATTAAGAAAATTTCCATAAGCATGGCTCAACAAATTGGTATGAAATCTCCTAGAAAATGGCATAATTTCTTTTTTCACTCATATTTCCAAAAGAAAACTACACTCCCTGCTAAAAGGAATTGCGCTAAAGCTTAAGGCATAAACAAGTTGTTTGGCTTGCAGAAGAAAAAAATGAATTTGTACCAACATCAGCAGCAGCATCAGCTAATGTTAAGGTGATAGTAGCAACAAAACGAACACAACCACGCAATCAGGCATCGATTTCGAGGTCGTCTTAAATAAAATGCCGCAGAACACTTAACTTTTCGACAAACTAATGTAATGGAATAAGTGAGAGGCGCAGAAGTAGGATAAGAAAATTGGTGAGGGTGCGAGGCAAAGTGCGATCTAACGAGTAAATGTAAAAAAAATCGATTTTCGAAAGGATGATTTTTTAAGAGCTATAGGAAGGTTTTTCAAAAAAACACACGTAAAATTCAGAAAAATGCATGAAATTTTTATTTAAATCGATAGTACAGTCCATATAATTTAATGTTTGAAGATTATTTCATACAAATGTTGACCGCGACTGCGCTTCAAATGGTCCATTTGCTTAGTCCAATTCTGGCATACTCTTATCATACTCACATATAAATGCTTTAATGTTCTCTTCCAATGCGGTAAGCAGGCTTCTGTGAATAGACATAAGCTTTAACATAGCCCCTCAAAAAATAATCTAAAGGCGTTATATCGCACGATCTGGGTGGCCAATTGACAGGTCCCGAACGTGAAATAAAATGTTCATCGAACTCGCCTCTCAACAAGTCCATTGTTACGCGTGCTGTGTGGCATGAGGCACCGTCTTGCTGAAACCACATGCCATGCAAATCAAGCTCTTGCATTTTGGGCAAAAAACAGTTGGATAGCATTTCACGGTAGCGTCACCATTCACAGTTACGTTACTATTCGCAGCATCTTTGAAGAAGTACGGCCCAATGATACCTCCAGATCATAAAGCGCACCAAACAGTGACCTTTTCTGGATACATTGGTAGCTATTGCAATTCTTCTGGCTGATCTTCACTCCAAAATCGACAATTCTGCTTATTTACGTACACATTGATCCAAAAATGGGCTTCGTCGCTGAACCCAATTTTTCGATAAAAAAGTGGATCTTAAACTTTTTTAACAGAACACGGAAGAGTGTGCGAATGCGTATATATCTGGCTGATATACTCGTATATAAAATTCAGTAATCAGGTAAAACTTTGGTCCACAAGCATACCTTCATAGATCTGGTATCTTTGATGTGCAGATGCAAGTGTACAGATTATTGGTACTGCCTACCAAAGAAAATGTGTACGCCAATTCTATGCGTACATACACGCATGCTATATACTCATAAGTATATGTATGTATGTACCCCTGCTAAGACCAATAACCGGTCATAAGGAAATACTACAACAAAAACAATAGAGAAATACTGGCTCAAGAAGCGCAAGAAACTGAAAATTACAAGGATCAACTTTGCCTTTGCCTTTGCCTGTGCTATTACTTCATTGCCATTTTCGATTTGACGCTGTGAGCCTTGGCAAGACCGCTAGCCAGATAGCAGAAAAAGCACAGCTCAATTGGTCATTTTTGTTTGGTGTTAGCTTTCCAGTGCTAACTAAAGAAGTGAAAGTGAGCGAAGAGCCAAGTGGGGAGAATTGCACCGAAGAAAACTCATTGCGATTACTGGTAATGAATGGAGAAAAAATCAGAAAAAACAAGAAGAAACTATATGGCTACATCAAAGGCGCCAGAAAAAATAATAGTAAAATTGTGGTAAAATTAGAGCAACAAAAAATTGCTCGAAAATTGAGAAGAAAATTATAAATCTGCCAATATTACACTGATAAGAAAAACACTGACAAGAAAAGTTTAATTTACAGCAGCTGCTCTCAAGAGTAGAGGTAAAGGAATAGAGGTAAGTGAAGAACGCTATGTTGGCTCATAAGCGCACACACGGACACGAATATATGCATAGATACCCTGTAGTCAAATGTACGGATTGTAAACTACCTCGCAACTAGTATGAGTCGTAGATTCAACTGTCATTTTTTTTTCCACACAAGCAGCTGGTATTTTTTACGTGGCGACGGCTTACGGGACTGCTGATGCCTCAGATTTTGATCAGAAATATACCAGTCTCATACTAGTTCAAAATATACAAAAATACTAATCCCATCCTAGTCCGTAAATATAATGGACCAAAACCACTAACTTGGAATTAAAATTAAAAACGAAATAAATTCATTAATACACAATAAAAACATTTTTATTTAGGTGCATTAGACTTGTTAATAATAATATATTTGTCTTACATTTTCGAAAAAGAAAGGAAAAATAAATGTTTCAAAATTAGTGTCATTCCAAATATGAAGTAAGAGCATTTTTGTCACATATTAATATGATAGAAGTTGAAGATTCAAATACAACATTTAATACACATATTATAATATTTTGTTTATCTTTCCCAATAGTATCAGATATGTTCATTTTATTATCGAGGCGAGGTAACCCCTCCTTACGGATACCTCTATTAATTCCCTTGAGCAGACGAATGATTCTACTAAGTATATATTGTTGAAATGATAAAGCAGACTACAGTATCAATGCCTCTCTATCCAGGCTTAGGTACATATCCGATAAACTGTTTTGTCTGCCTCTATTCTGGACTCTCCATCCAGTGCGAATTTCTTGCCATTCCAATCTTTCACAACCTACTTTATTGGGGCTTTAGTTAGCCTACAAATGGGTCCCGGCCCATGGAATTAGGAAGTAGCACATAAAATCGGCATTTTTTTCTATACCAAATCGTATGTATCGGAAGAAGTTATTGTCTTTTGAGCGGGCACCTGACTATGAGTATCCGCGCAGCATAAGTTTCATTGTAATTGAATACGTACCTGTTTTAAAGGTTTACAACATACCCAAGTAAAAACGTATTAAAAGTCAAATAAAATAGGCATGAAAAAATAGTTTTGCAATTGGTATTTTCGGACTACTTCGATTTCAGCCAGGAAATTATTGCTGTAAACGAGTATTTTGTCTGGCTAATTTTGTTGATTCACTACAGGGTACCATTCGGCTTATACACCCATACACACACATACACATACATAACTACCCTACGACTTGGAAACGCATATCTCGCATACACCTGTGTTCATAATAATAGCAGCACGACTTATTCCGCTGTTTTGACTATTTATTTGTTTTTTATTTAATTATCTTTCTTGTTTTATACTAAAAGTTCCAAACTTTGTAAAGGGTGATCAGATTGTGATACTTTTTTCAATAAGAGTTTTTGACAGCTCATGCGTGACTACTGTCAAACTAAATGCATAATTGGTTCCAGCATTCATTAAAATTTCATCATGAAAAACCTACGCTTCAATAACGTTTACAAATTCTACGTATTACGAAAGTGTTCACCCTAATTGTTGAGATCCGAATTGTCTTCAGAGATGAAGCCTATTTTTGGCTTAATGGCTACATCGATAAGCAAAATTGCCATATTTGGGCTGAAGAAAGGTAAAATCATTCAAGAACAATCATTACATCGATTAAAAACAATCACTTAGCGTGGCCTATGGGTTGGAGGAATCGGCCTAAATTTCTTCAAAGACGAGGCTGGCGCCAATGTAAATGTGAATGTCGAACGCTTTCTTCGAACGACCTTTCGATGCCGAAAATTGAAGTCCGTGATCTCCAACAAGACGGCGCTACTTGCTTTACAGCCTGGGAAACAATGGATTTACTGCGTCGTCGTTTCGATAAGCAATTTATCTCTTGTCACGGACCAGCGACTTGACCACCAAAATCCTGCAATATCACAACTTCGGACTTTTATTTGTGGGGGTATGTATAGTTTAAAAGCTTTGTGGATAAACCAGCTTCGATTGTGGCATTGAAAGCCAACATTACTAAAGTTATTCATGAGATACCGACCGCAGTCCTCCAATGAGTCATTCAAAATTGATGATAACGGATGCCCGAATTACGCCGCAGTTGAAGCCAACATTTGAATGGGATTACCTTGAATGATTCTACACAAAAATAATAAAGGTTCCAAATCAATTTAAATTTTCGGTGTTTTATTTCAATTTAAAATCGGCCAAACACCCAATAAAGGGTGTAAGCCAATCATATGTACGTCAGCGTCAAAATAAAGTGTACACCACATATTGTTAAGATTTGACTATTTATTTATTTATTTTCAAATTTCTATTATTTTTTTTTTTTAAATATAGTTCAACTACAAAAAAGCCACATAAACTAAATTTTTGAACTTTGTATAAAACTTGTGAGAATTCATCAAATTTTCATCAGAATTTCAGACCTTTTACTTAGAATTTTTAGAAAAATTTCGGTTATCTAGTTTTATAGATCATTCAATTTTGGTATAATAATGTGCAAGTTTTAAGTACATTCAAAATTACACTGATTTTTGACAATTTGTTTAGGAATCGGTCTTGCGCATTTTCTCTATTCGACACAATTTTCTTGTATGGAAAAAACATCCCATACCGTCAGCAGAAAAAATTAAATCAACGCAATTTTTGAACTACTCGAATTTTGTATTTTAGTATACCAAAATTCAATAATCTACCAAACTGCGTACCTGAAATTTTTCTATAAATTCCTAGTAAAAAATGTTAAATTTTTCTGAACATTTGCAGTTTTTTATAAAGTTTGTGTTTAGCTCGAAACCTTAGTTTATATGGGTTTTATTACAGTACGAACCATATTTTTATAAGCAAATAATTGAAATTATAAAATAAGTAAACAAATAATCAAAACTTAACAATATCTGGTGGGCACTTTATTTTGACACTGATGGTATATACTCATATATATATTGTACCACCTTAAAGCAGCTCCAAATGGATGTTGATTTTTGATGATTGTGTTTTTTTACGGTGTTATGCATTTTCTTTTTATAAAGTACTATTAGAAATTAATTTAAAAAAATAGTCAAAATATTGCATTCTGCAGCGCTGCTATTACTGTGAACGCAGATGTATTTACCATACACCAACACAGAAATACATAGCTTCCCTTCGGTGCCAGTTTTCGCACCAAAAAGGTCAGAGATCTGCACATTGGAGAGTATATTAAATTTACCTAAAGTGCGATATGCCAGAAGTTGCAAAATTATAGTAGTGGACTGCTGCACAAGAAAAAACGAACAATTCAAGCAAATTGGAATTCGAATTTCATGCTAGATACCCTGCTTCCTACCTTTAGGCACTAATTAAATGCTTCCCTTTATGGAACCATCAATTAAGGGGTTTAAGTTTTTGCAAAGAAAAATTTGAAAACAAAACCCGTAAGACAATCAAGATGAAAGCAAACTTAGAACTTCGTGCAAGCAAACTTTTATTCGCACAACGAGGTAATAGCGTCCATAGCGGAGTGCTAAAAATGCACACAAATTCAATACAGCTTGGAAGAGTTGCATTAAATTTACCCTGGCTTCGTTGTCTTAGCGGAGTTTACAAGCTCAGTTAGCACTTAACGTCATTTTCTTAAGTCCACTGCTCGGCATTACTACTTTATATTATTTTACAATATTACTATCTCTTTCTTCTACGCCTCCTTCTTCTGCTTCGTTGCACTGTCTACTCTGTTGTCAGACAAAAATAAATATTATCGTAAATTTAAATCAGTTAAGCATAATAAGAGTCTCAATTTATTAAACTCACACAGTTGCAATCAAGTAAAAGCAGCTGCGCTCGTGCTTTTCACTGTGTGTGCGTGTATGCGTATTTTTGCACGCGAGGACCAAGAAAAGTAAACTGGTCAACCGTGTGCAAGCATGGGGCTGATACTGGTTGAAAAATGTGCAGCGAAATGGTCTATTGTGTGGGGAAAAAACAGAAAAACGAAGGAAGTTAAAGAAAATGAGAGAAGACTGCAGAATAGGGAGCAGAAATAGGCCATTTTGTAAATTTTTCGCTATTAAATTTGCAAATATGCGCGTAAGCAGAAAAAATTAAAAAAACAAACAGAAGAAACTCGTTAGGATACAGAGTTGAGGAGCAAAGATAAAAAATAAAAGGCAAAAGAGTGGAACGCAAATTTGTAATGCTACCCGCAAAAAATATACCTAGTATGTGAAAGAAAGAAAGCGATAGTGTATGTGTAGTGGTAATGTTGCTTAGTCTACAGTGGCGGTTAATTTGCAATCTCTTAGAAGGCCTTCCTTTATGTAACATTAGCTAGTGTCTGGCATGCGTTGCTACGCCTCAATAAATAAAGTAAAAACAACCAGTTAGAAAAATATTAAACTAAATTATTTCTATCAATTTTGGTCTTCCCATTTGTGACATAGCTGAACAATACCTATGTACGGTGTACCAAATCTAAAGTAAAGTGTAAATTCTTGGTTACAGGGAAATCAAAAATTGTTTGTGTTCAATTCAACCTTATTTGAAGTTTATTCGTGAGCTTCATTTTTTATCGCGATATATAATTGGAATACTCTCTCGTTCCGATAAACAAAATGATAAAATATCGGTGGTTAGTTAGGGGCTACATTTGGGGGCTATCTTCAAAGTTCTTTCTGGTACTTTTAAAATTAAAAAAATGCAAGTGTGAATTCTCGTAATAAAACACAGAGACAGTTTAGAAAAACTCACAAACAAACAATACTGTTTTTTTTTGCTATTAAGCGGTCCCGCTGAACTAGAGCTAGAAAATTTAGGGTAGTTCCAGGAACTACTTGAATAAAAAAGAAAAAAAAATTGACAAAAATTGAATTTGACACTTTCAAAATCGGTTTTTCTTTAGTTTTTTAATAACAAAATACAAAATAATTGAAGTAGTAATGTGTTTCTAGTACGGGCGGTAGCCATTGATGTTTGGAACAACATACTAAAATTCCAGACGATTCGGTTAAATATTTTTTGCTGTTTTTTTTTTTTTGACAACACTAGGCCGAAAAAAGTCGTTTCGAGATAAATGAGTTTAAAGTTTGAGGTGCAGGAGCGCGGACCGCTCTCTACCTAGTTACTGGGCTATAATATTGGGAATTTCCGCTTGAAAATTTCACAGTATATTTTTAAGATGCTATACTTTCGAAACATCGAAAAAACAAAAATAGATTTTATGAAATATCTAGAACAACGGGTCCTCTTAAAGCAGAAAAGATATGACGCGTAAATGTTACCGCATTTCTAGTTCTTAATAAATTTCATTGGTGTCCAAAAAAATGTTATGCGAAAGTCATTTTTGGAGAACTTTGAGTCATTTTTGGGACCCTTTATTCATTTTAATGAATTTCCTTTTCTAACAGCTGGCAACCCTGTTTACAACTATATTCGAAATACAGATTTTTCATACCGACTTCGTTTGGGCCCCATGTCGTAATATTTCAGTTAACTTATTTATTAGATTACATTAACAATCCTTTCAAATAAGTGGTGTCTGTTAGGTGTTTGGCCGAGCTCCTCCTCCTATTTGTGGTGTGCGTCTCGATGTTGTTCCACATATGGAGGGACCTACAGTTTCAAGCCGACTCCAAACGGCAGATATTTTTATGAGGAGCTTTTCATGGCAGAGTACACTTGGAGGTTTGCCATTGCCTGCCAAGGGGCAACCGCTATTAGAAAAAATGTTTTTATTAATTTTGGTTTTACCGAGATTCGAACCAATGTTCTCTCTGTGAATTCCGAATGGTAATCACGCACCAACCCATTCGACTACGGCGGCCGCCTAAAATAACCCATACCACATCAAATTATACCGATTAATTATTATTAGCTGTTTCATTTATTAAATTAATTTTGGAAACAAGTGGCAACCATATTCAAATATAATATATATTCAAAAACAGAGTTTTCAATAATTTTTCCTTTAACGTACATACTGTTATTTCATAAATCTTATTATTTGCACTCAGTCTTAAATTTTCGAGCAAGTGGCAACCCTCTTCAAAAACATTTTCGGACCTAAACTCTTGCTTTTGTACACTATTTGATGTCAATAATAACATACTATAAAATCAAAACGATCGCATTTTATTTTCTTAAAAAAAAATCCTAAGAAAATATCTATAAAAAATGAGTATTTGACCAGACTACTAACTTAAGAGATGCTTTTGTAGTAATGTTACAATATATTGAACTGATTTACTTTTTTTTTACTTTTTGAAAATCTTAAAAGCGTAGCTCGTATTTCAATTCAGGCCATAAACTATCTGTGCGCAAAAGTCCATTCAAATCCGATCAGTCGTTTTGGCATAATTGCATTACAAACTTTCAAACTGACAAGTCTCAAAACTCACTATTCGTGTCCACTCATGTAGAAAAAATGTGTTTACAAACACCGTTCCAAATATTCTCAGAAGAAAGAAACAAAACTTCAAAATTAAAGCATAATAATAAGTTCGCGTTTCACGTGAAGTGGCCATCAAAATCCATACAAATTGCATTGCCGTGAAATACCTTCAAAATTTCACCTATAGTTTTCAGTTCACGCCGTGAAAGCACCTCGTAATATGTAAGCAACATTTTTTCACAGCCATTTAAAATTGAGCAAAATCTTACAATTCGTTTGCGAGAGATGTGCATGGGTTCGAATACTCCAAAAATAGGGAATTTTTAAGGAAACGTCTTTGCAACGAAATTAAGTAAATTTTCTTGATATTATATTTTTTTGTGTCAATATGTGTATTATGTGTTAATTTGTTTAAAAACACTTTTCTTACCAAAATTTCCTATTCTGGGGCAATGTTCTTAAATTTGACATTTCTTTTCATTTGACAATCAATGTTGCTAGCAACATTTTGTGACAAATTAAATGTAAGTTGCTGGTAAAACTTCACAGTTATGAAGTTAATACTAGCTTTAAGAGATAAAGTTACCCATACTAGATGTTTAGCAGAGTTGATTTCGCTCGGTGTCCACAAAACCCAAAAGAAAAGAACATTCGATTTGAAAAACCCTGGAAATAAGTTTTCCACATGACTTATGGTCTGAGCGGTATGGTCATGATAGTTAGCACCGAGTTATAGTTAAAGTTTTCCGAGGAAGTAATGAAATGTATTTTGTCGTTTTGAATTAGGGCGTTTGAGGGAGCGACATTTGTGAGTTTTGAAGACATTTTTTTTTCAATAGGAGAAAATTCAAGTTGAAAGTTAGAATAACAACATTCAAGTAACGCCCTTTTCAGTTTTTTGGATTTCAACCATTATAAATCATGCCAAAGCGACAAATCTATGGATTTTTTATACATAAAAAATGTTTATGTAGTAGTATTTCATATAAAAAAATTTTTAATGTGAAAAAAGTTGTTGAGGAAGTGTGAAAACTTTGGCAACTTCTAGTAGCCATTCTTGTAGCTGTCCGGTTCATCAGTGAATAAAAACAACTATTTTGTTTGTAATAGTATTTGATGTCAATGTTCATGCATAAAAGGCTTAAGTCAACAAAGTAGATTCTAATACAAAAACAATTTTTTGACGAAAAAGTGAAAACTTAGGTACTAGTCACTTTAGAAGGTGTATACTTTCAGCAGCTCTGTTTCAAATGAGCGCAAAGACTGATCTCAACATAACAGCATAAAAGACTTTGGCGCACTTCGAAAAAGCTTGTATAGGGTGGGCCATGTAAAATTTACTTTTTGAATCGGCTATAAAAAAAACTAATGAATATTTTTTCAAACTTTTTTTTATTTATTTTAAAGATTGAACATTGTCATTTATAAATGAAAAATAATATCGTTCAGTCAGGGCTTGTCTATAAGTTAAAAAATAAGTGAATAATACATATGTTAAAAATCATAAAATTATTTACCAAACTGCAACAAATGAAAAATTACTCAACCGATTTTAGTGCTATTTTTTATACTTTGAAATATTTGCCATTGCTCTGCGTATATCAAATTTATCAATTATTTTCTATTAACTCTAAAATTTTGAAAACAAAAAATACATTAAAACAAGCAGCTTGCTGAAATTTATGAAAAACGTTTGCTCTCTCATTTCCATATCTGCTGATTTGTTATTATATTGCTTACTAATCTTACGTATATATTTTGCCTCTGTCGTTAAGGCCGCCTATGCCGGGTAAGGTATAAATTAAATATTTAAAGGAACTAAACTACAACTATTTCACAAAGATGAGCCCCACAGAAATAAAGAGAGATCCTAATACATAAAGGATATGTCCATCCATCATTCCAAAATCACATTCTTAATTTCACCCAACGACCAAAGCACCTTAAGACTTTCTTAAAGGTCCTCAGTGACCGGAGTTCTTACATTTCTATCATTGGATCAGCGCGAATATCTCACAAAATATTAGAAACTAAGATTTTAAAATATAAAAATAATATACATATCCCATATGACTACTTTTTAAAAGCCGCAAGAACTAAATCAAAACTAAAACTTCAGCTAAAATAAATAGTACTTCCAGGCATTCGCATGCGTGTGCGATTTTCTTATATTTCAGATATTTATAGCCACCACTGTAAGTTTTTTCGGTTGACCTTTTCTCCTTCTTGTTAGCCTCACAACTCCTACGGCAATTGAAAGGTTTCTCATTTCTGCAATTGACAAGCGAAATGAGATAAGAATGTCTGCAGACAAATTGTCTGAAATTGCTAGCGGACAATGAAAATGTTTCTTCTATGTTAATGACCTACAAGTATGCAAGTAAATTTATGCAAATGGGGGAATTCTTTCTACTGCGAGCAAATATTTAGATCGAATGACAGCATATCTTTAACTGTTCGCAGAAATCAAATGAACTTCATTAAAATAAGAATTCTACAAGAGAGATAAATATGCAAAGTGAATGGAGAGAGGAATCTAAACCTTCGGACAAGTCGAAATTGGAAACTTAAAAGCTGTTCTACGTGCAAATTAACAGGCAGTTTGACAGATTGGGGAGATGTCTACATAGCAGTAAATGACTGTTTGTTCGTCGTATTTATCAGTGTGGGTAACATTGTGGGGGGAGGAAAAGTAAATTAAAATTAAATTAAAATTTCAGTTACGCATATTTGCATTATTCGTCAAATAATATACATACATATTTATAGCACAGTGCGATAAGAAAGCGAAAAGTTAATACACTCGCTTAACTGGATCTAAATATATGTATGTAGTAAAACTGCATTTCTAGATTTTTTTTCTCACGTCAGGATTTGTTCTAAAAGGACTTCAAAAAAAATTTTCAGGGATGTGATTAATTAAGAAAACTATTTTAAACATTCAATACAATTCTTCTGTAAAAAGTAATTAATCCATAACATGGGTATAAACTAAAAGATGCCACAAATTGAAAAAGAAATTGAAATTAAATTGTTTAGAGCACCAGAACCACCAATAGGTATTGAAAATATCCTTTTGAAAGTTTATCCTTGAATATCCTTGAAAATTATGATAGTTATTTTTGAAAAAATAGGTGTTAAGGACTAAAATCTGCTAGGTAGGTGAAATAGTTGAAGTACCAGTCTGACACTCCCCAAGTAGCACTAAAGCGCCGTTTTGTTACCATTTTAAGACCTTTAACGGGTAGATATCTACAGCCAACCTGAACTGTGGATGTAATGGAATTCCAAAGGGTGGGATTCCGGTTGGAGCGATGCCCCAAACTGTCGAAGAACAGAGTATCCAGTGGTCTTAATCGTCCAGCTGCCAAACTCGGATATTTACAGAGAAATTGCTCAGCAGTTTTCTTGTCTGAAAGGTTCCCACAACTTCTCCAACGGTGATTAAAGGATAAAACTAACCTTTTTGCGTAAGTGTGCGGGTGTATTGGGCGTCCAATGACCGCTCTATTGCACTGGGGCTAAAGGGTTTTGCACTTTCCTGAGAAATAAATTGTATAATTCCCGTTTAACAACAGTCAAAGGGATGGCAATAACCGGGTAGGTGACCTCTAAGACCAATTCAGTCGGCCCTTCCTGGCAAGCTCATCAGCAATTCAATTTCCTTCTTTGTTCCTATGTCCTGGAACCCATATCTGAGAAATATTATCTGCACACTAAAAATGTTTGATCTTTTCCTTATTGGAGCTAACCAGTTTGGATCTGCATCAAGGTGTTGTCAGTGTCTTGAGCGCAAATCAACTTTCATCGAACTAACATCCCTTAATCTCATCCTTTAACATTATTAATTTTCAAAGAATTTGATAAAAAAAATGTAATAATCCTCCTATACTATAAAGGTGAATGTCTGTACGTTGTCCGCGCATCACTACGAAACGACAATACCAAAGGACGTAAAAATTTGTATACATTCATATTTTCACCCAATGAAGGTTATAAAAAAAAAAAAAATAAATAATTGGCGCGTACACTTCTGTTAGGTGTTTGGCCGAACTCCTCCACCTATTTGTGGTGTGCGTCTTGATGTTGTTCCACAAATGGAGGGACCTACAGTTTCAAGCCGACTCCGAAAGGCAGATATTTGTATGAGGAGCTTTTTCATGGCAGATATACACTCGGAGGTTTGCCATTGCCTGCCGAGGGGTGACCGCTATTAGAAAAATGTTTTTATTAATTTTGCCTTCACCGAGATTCGAACCAACGACCTCTCTGTGAATTCCGAATGGTAATCACGCACCAAAGCATTCGGCTACGGCGGTTATAGGCATGTTTTTATGATGGAACTCCCTTCCCACAGCCCCCAGGCCGCACCACCACTCTCATTCGTCACTAATAATCGAATATTTGCTTAAATTTAATCTAAAAAATCTTAGTTTTTCCTATTTCCCAGTATTTATAGCACACTTTAGACTTCATAATCTGCATAAGCTGTTCACCTATGACGGTTTGAGATAGAAAATTAATAAAAATAATTTTGCTTGATATTTTTCTGATTGGTTGTTTTGATTTTATTCAACGAGGCATAGCAACGGATGCCGGGTATTGTAATATTATGGTTGTTAATAAAAAAATATCTTCTATGAAATTATTGTTTGTAATTCTTTTATATACATATCCTAAATCCCTCAAAACTACTCCTACGCGAGCGGGCCCGCGTGTAGAAGCTAGTAAACTATATAATGTAAACATAAAAGGTATATCAGCACGTGAATAATTGCTTTTTAAGGGATGGTCTTCTGCACTTCCTCCATTACAACGAATGTAAAACGATTTTTTTTTTTGTTTTTGATATATATTAGAAGAAAACACCAACACCGTCAGCAAAAGTCAATTCGATTTTTAAGCTTGCACTTGCACTTAACCAAAATTAACCATACTAAAATGTTTGAAATATTGTTGAAAATTTTTTACATTCTTTTTTAAATTGCCCACTGTTTGCAGTTTGGATTTATGTATATGTTTTTTGCAGGAGCATAAAAAAATAATTAAATTAGAAATTAATTAAATTGTATTTCTTTCACTTCTATATATGATACTTTCCCCATTTATTTGATACCTATATACATTTTCTGCATTTCCTTGAATTTTTTTAATCAATTGTTTAGTTAGTTATACACCAATACCTTGCATTGCGTCGTTTCGTTTTGATTTTTTTCGAAGTTGCATCGCTGCTCAATTAGTACTAATTTTCACTGTTCGTCGTTAAATTTTCGAGGTTGCGGTGTTTTGGGTTCACGTCTTTAACTTTTTTTTTTTTCTTTTGAAATTTGCATTTTTTTCTAAAAGATGGCAACACTTTTGTTTCTGCGCCATGCCATCAAAACACCGGGATTTCCTTTCTAAGCAAAAATCAACGTAATAGTTCTATTTTCACTTTGTTTTGCTAAATTTAGCGTTCAGTTTCAATTACGTATTGTGTTCTGCTTTTTTTTAGAAGAGAATACTAAATTTATATATAATACATTTTTACGTGCAGTTTCTGGTTATGAAAAGGGTAAATATTTTTCCAAGTTATTTATTGGCAGAATTATATATTCTTTTTTTAAATACACCTGTAATTTTTCTAGCCAAATGAGGACGCTGCTGGTAGAATTACTAAATATAAAAAATAAAAAAATCTTTAAAAAACTATATATGTATTTAGAAGTTATTACCTTCGACGAACATTTAAGCTTCTTTGGACAAGATAAGCCTACCATGCTAGAGTTTTGGAAAAAGTTCAACATTATGAAAGCCATGGAAATTATTTCCGGTTCATGGGAGGAGATTAAACCTTCTGGCATGAGTGGTGGTTGGCGCAGAATAAGGCCTGAATGTGTTCACCGAATATGCGCTGCAGAAGTTGATGGTACACCAGATATTCGTCATGAAATTTCTAATTTAGTTAGCGAGTCTAATTTTAAACGTATGGAGGAGACTGACATAAATGAATTGCTAACCTCGCACAACCAAGAATTCTCTAATGAAAATCTATGGAATTACAATTTACTAATGCTGGAACAACTGGAATTGCAATTTGCTAATGAAAAAGATGACATTGACCGTTCAAAAGAAATCTCCAAAGAACAAAATTTAATCTCCAAACAAATTTTCAAAGCGATTTGTTTGATTGACGAAACTATGGAAATTTATTTTTAAAAACGATCCTGACAGCGGAAGGAGTTTTAAAGTGTCCCAGGCTGTAGCTACGAATATCTGCTGCGGGAAAATGTATTTTATGTTGAAAAAACAGCTGTCAGCAAACAATTCATGGAAAAAAAGGCACATTTTTATGATTTCTTTTTGATGACACAGTTAAAATTTATTCGTCAAATCTTCTACTACATAAAACTATAGCATTTGAAGTATATTTTGTGAAATTTTCATGCAAAAATATTTAAAAATACGGCAATGGCAGAAATTATTCGGACGCATCTCAAAAAAAAGTAGTTTTGCGGTGCCTCTCATAACTCGGTGTTAAATCATCTGAAATCAAAAAACCAAAGTTATTTCCTTAGATAATCGTTTTCTCCGGGTAACGCCGAGAGCGTTTATTGAAATTAAAAATTTTTCGATTTTTGGGAACACGTTAAAGTCAAAAACACGATTTTCGCGTAAAAAATCGGTGAATTAGTTACCGTAAAAACAAAAGTATCAACAAATTCGAAAAAAAGCTCTTCGGCGTTACCTTGTAAAACATCTACAGAAAAAGTGTTCAAAATTTCAAAAGGATCGGTGCAGTAGTTTCAAAGTTATGAGGGGCACCGACTTTGAAAACGTAAGTTGTGGGAAAAACGCTTTAACGCTAACGCTAAACGCGGTTGAGCCAGGTAGGTAGCAACACTTACATGGCTGTATCTTTGTAAGTTTTGCTCCGATTCATCTAAAATTTTCACAGAATATTCTTGAAAGGTTCTTCATTTAAAAAATCAAATAAAAAAAAAATGCAAAAAAAAAAATTTAAAAACGTCGTTACATACAAGTGTAGGTTAAATTGTGCATATATCGTTCTGCACTAGCTTCAGTTTGACCGCGTACGATGAAGTGTATGTCAATATCCCGTCTACAAGTCTACATTCTTTCCTGGGAAGAGATAAAATATATTTTGAAGGCCTGACATTGTGCCTGCGTGGCATGCTTTTCGGGATCCTGCGTGGGATGGTTCTTTTCCATTTTGAATTCGCTTCTTAAATCATTGATTCATCGATATGAAAGTAAGACTTTATGTTTGGTCCAGTAAGACTTAGTTCAATCCGTAACCCCTCTTTACCTATCTAAATGCGTTAAAAATCTCAAGACTAGAAAAATTTAACAACTGCATTTCTCTTTGCTTCATACACAAAACTTTAAATTCCAAGTAAAAATTCATATTTCTAGCTTTTGTCTGCCCAGCAATCGTTTTCTTTCATACACACAACAGCTTTCGATTATTTTCAAATCCAACACTCCATTCTTCTGAACAGTGAATTTATTTCTCACGCTACTTGCATTTGGTATTTTTAATGGTGCACTTAATCTATGTTCAGTACAAGTGCACTTGCACTTGCCCTTTATGGAGTATTGCATTTGCATGCACTTCCCTCATGCGTCCTCACACCCTCGTTCACACTCTTTGTACTACAATTGCCGTATACTGCGAGTAGTAACAAATTGCCACATAAATCAAAAACAAAGTTGATTCGCGCACAAAAGCGCAGACAGTGAAAAAAATACGAGTAGAGAACTGTAAAGTGGAAATAGTAAAAGTATACACAGTGGCAGGCATAAATATTCGAACACGGAGAAAATTGCTCTTTTTGTTGTAAAACCTTTTTATATGCAATTTTGTTTTTTATTGTGTTTTAAACTAAAGCCATATGAAATAGCTTCTTAATCAATTTTAATGAGGTATATTTTTTTTTGAAAACAGAGTGTCTAGTAGACACAGATAACAGAAATAATGCACTTTATAATAAATTTGATATAAACTTAACCCTATGCTTTATTAAAGTGAAGTTTTCACTTTTCTGCAACTAAAAAAAACGTATTAAAAAAACAGAAATACTAATCTGGTTTTTGTTTTATTTATTTTTTTTTTTTTTGTTGTCTTTCTTTGGACATTTGTTAATAGAAATCAAAAATAAAAAATAAAAAATAGGTTACTGTAGACGAAATTTAGAGGGTGGCATTAAGAGAAAAGTATAAAATTTGTCTGGCCACCTTTTTTATGTTATCTCTAGAAACAGTTAGATATGTCTAGAACATTCTTCCAAAGTATTAAAGTAATTAAGGTAAAATATTAAGAAATAAATGGCAAGTTCACCATCTCAGTTATCATGATATCCCAATAAATAAACCAACCTCGTTAAAATATTGGTCGTTTATTCAAGGTAAGTTCGCTGAGGTATTCATGGCACGTGTTTTTGAGACGGTGGATATGCTTTTTGGCAAATTTTCTTGCCAAAAATCGTTTGCTGGCAGTTCGTCAACCAGTATCTTAAATATTTTAGCACGAAAATTTCGATACTGCCGTCTACTATTTGATTTTGAATCTATTGTTAGAATGTATGCGTTCTCGCCTAGGATTCTTCTACTCTTCCACACATATCTGGTCCTTCTATGAACCTTTAAGCAAAATGTTTTCACAAAAAATTTGAAATTTACTGACAGCGTTAAAGTCGTATATTTACCCACAAGTAGTTTTTTAATCAAATATTAAAGTAAAATTATTTTTCTCTCAACATTTAACATTCTTCTTCTTCTTAATTGGCGCGAAAACCACTTACGCGGGTTTGACCGAATTTAGCAAAGTGCGCCAGTCGTTTTTTTCTCGTGCTAACCGGCGCCAGTTGGACACACCGAGTAAAGCCAAGTCCTTCTCCACCTGATCTTTCCAACGCAAATGAGGTCTTCCTCTTCCTCTCCTACCAACAGCTAGTACCGCATCGAATACTTTCAGAGCCGAAGCGTTTGTATCCATTCGGACGACATGACACATCCAGCGTAACAAACACTCCAAGCGTCGCTTCATCGGATGTTGTCATCGTCCACGCTCCTACACCATACGTTGGGACAGGCATGATGAAAGTCTGGTACCGTGTTAGTTTTGTTCGTCGGTAGAGGACTTTTCTACTCAGTTGCCTACTTAGTCTAAAGTAGCACTTGTTGGCAAGAGAGATTCTGCGTTGAATTTCAAAGCTGACATTGTTATCTGTGTTAATGGTGGTTCCTAAATAAACGACGTCCTCTACAACCTCGAAATTATAACCGTCTACAGTGACGCGGGTGCCGATACGCGAGTGCGCCGACTGTTTGTTTGAAGACAGGAGGTACTTCGTTTTGTCCTCGTTCACCACCAAACCCATTCGCTTTGCCTCTTTATCCAGTTTGGAGAAGGCAGAACTAACAGCGCGGTTGTTAAGGCCGATGATATCGATATCATCGGCATACGCCAACAATTGTACGCTCTTATAAAATATTGTGCCTGAGCGACTCAGTTCTGCGGCTCGTACGATGCTCTCCAACATCAGGTTAAAGAAGTCACTCAACAGCAAGTCACCCTGTCTTAAACCTCGTTTGGTATCAAACGGCTCGGAGAGGTCCTTCCCAATTCTGACGGCGCTGCTGGTGTTGAGCAACGACATCTTACATAGCCGTATTAGTTTTGCGGGGATACCAAATTCAGACATCGCGGCATACAGGTAAATCCTTTCCATACTGTCGAACGCAGCTTTGAAGTCGACGAAAGATGGTGTGTGTCGATTCTCCTTTCATGGGTCTTTTCCAAGATTTGGCGTATTGTAAATATTTGGTCGATGGTAGACTTTCCAGGTCTGAAGCCACACTGATAAGGTCCAATCAGTTGGTTGATGGTGGGCTTCAGCCTTTCACTCAATACGATCGCTAGAACCTTATAGGCGATATTTAGAAGACTAATACCGCGTTAATTGGCATAAATTGCAGGATCACCCTTCTTATGAATTGTACAGAGCACACTTAAGTTCCAATCGGCAGGCATGTTTTCATCCGACCAAATTTTCCAGAGAAGCTGATGCATGTACCAGCTCCTCGCCGCCATGTTTGAAGCTCAGCCGGCAGTCCGTCGGCTCCCGCGACTTTGTTCTTCTTTAGCCGCGTTATCGCTATTCTCACCTAGTCATAGTCGGGTAAAGAAACGACAATTTCGTCAACGATTGGGGTCCCGAGATCTTAGCATTTTCTGTGGCATGCGCAGCTATCATGTATTGAGGTTCGAGAAGCGTTCCCTCCATAATAAAAGTATGCTCTGGATGTCAGTCACCAGATCCACATTCCTCGTCATGCTATCTGTTTTTTCAGGCTCGCCGGAATCCGACTTCTTCTTCGGTGGCGGTACGTAAAGAACGAGAAATGTTGTTCCATTGCTCGTGCACGCCGGTTTGTCGGGTTTGTTTTTTAATTTGGCAAGCAGACTTATGCGCTTCTACACTCCCACACACATGCATAATGTTACTAGCCATTTGGAATGAAAAACTGATGAAATATTTAGTGGCAATTCAGCGTTCTTAGACCAGTTATGTTGGACATAACATAAAAACTATCAATGAATTTAAAAGTATAAACAAAATCAAATTCCTGAGCGAACCTCGCTGTAAAAAATTAAAGCACTCTGCAACTAGCACTTTGCACACAACGAAAGCGCTGCCCCCGGCGACAAAATCAGCTCTCAGTAAAAAATATACACAAATCTTCTTTCCAAACGCTACCTCACTTGCACAAATGCCTGGCATATTATAAACATGATATTTAACCCTTTCGGTACGGAAAGCCACTAACGGAAATACAAATTATTTTATATGTTTAATAGTTGCAATGGGTGAAATAAAAGTCTTTTGTCACATCAAAATTGTAGGTATCTTCAAACATTGCCGGGACATATAAGTCCCGTTCGGACTGAAAGGGTTAAACTTTGATAATATGAAATTTGGTAATAAAATGAGTAATTGCGGCTTCATCTATTCGCTTTTGATGCGAATTTCACTTTGGTTCTGCTTAACTGAGCGAAATGTTGCGACGAATATCATCCGCCCGGCGAAGTTCGCTGTAATACTTTAAATGGAGCATAGCCCTTTGACTTTTTCTTTGATAGCGGATGCATCCTGAGTTTTTAAGCCCAAATGGGAGAGCTTCTCGGAAAAGACTCATTCACCAATATTTCCGTAAATCTACGAACCATCTGTAAACAGATTAGCTAGTCGCGTTTTCAGATATTGATCTCTACTGTGGAATGCAATGTACGACGGGATTGTTACGATTGTAATGCCACCAAACGTAACTGTGGTGGGTTATGCAGATGATATTGCTATAGTGGTAACTGATAAACGTAACGAGTGCTTGAAGCATGTGTGCAATGATGCAGTTGCGAGAATCCAAAGGTGGTTGAGCTACGCTAACCTAGAGCTGGCAGCGCAAAAAACTGAGCTGGTCCGTATCAGTAAATGTTGGCGGAGCGAGAGCCTCACTATATCGATTGGAGGACATGACATTGCATCCCGCACATGGGTAAAGTATCTTGGAGTGCACATCGATGAGAAGCTAACTTTCAAGGAGCATCTAAAAATAACCAGTAACAAGACAATGAGAGTGAATAACGCACTAATGCTTATGCTACCAAACGTTGGAGGACCCCAAGAAAGTAGAAGCAAGATTATTTTAATGGTTACTGACTCTATTCTCCTATACGCCACCCCAGTATGATCAGGAGGACGAACGAGACCTTGAAAGGGGGTGCTGCAAGCTAACAGACTTAGCGCTCTCAGAAAAGCATGTGCGTACAGAACAGTATCTGATGATGCCCTCTGCGTTGTAGCGAGTAAAGTTCCCCTCGATATACGAGCAGAAGAACTTAAGCGGCTGTATCACTCACGTGGGCACAAACCAACACCTGAAGATGAAATAACCGAGCGCGAACATACGATAGCAAAGTGGCAAAATAGATGGAATCACTCCTCTAAAGAACGATGGACGTATAAGTTGATCCCCAAACTAGATGAACGGATAAGTAGAAAGCACGGCGAAACGGATCACTATCTAACCCAAATCCTCAGCGGACGTGACTTTCTTGCGTACCTCCACCGTTTTAATATAGCAGATAATTCGACCTACTCAGAGTGCCACAGCGAAGGTGAGAGTGCAGAACACGTTGACTTCTCCTTGCGCTAGGTTTTATGAAGAGCGCTTCGACCTCGCAAAAGTCCTCGACGTCGTCCCCACACCAGACAACCTTGTAACGCGAATGCTGAACTCGAAAGAGAAGCAGTAAGAATGCAGCGAGGATATTAATAAAACGACGAAACTTAGAATGAGAGCGCAAAGCGAAAGCAAAGCGAATGCGGCCGATAAAGAATTCCCAACAGATGCCTAAATGCGCCGCCCAAAGAAGTCATTTTGAAACAGATCTTCTTTGGGGATGACTGTATTCACGAACAGACGACAAGCTCGAACGCGAACGATATTGCAATTTTCCGATGCCCCATGGGTGACAAACCAATGGACGCTGTCGAGAGCGTACAACCCGAATATGCAATTAAGAGAGAAATCTGGACGCAGGTAGCTGGTGTGTCTAAAAGGCATAAACAAGGCTCCACCTTGATGAGATTGCTTTTAGCAGTTGCAGTGTGGAATCAGCCGAGAGGGGAGGAATATTATAGGGTTAGTGAGAGCATGCCTCACATACCACTGGTGTGACGACACCTTTGATGATGTTTCTGACATTTTCGATTTTAACCTCATCTGCAAAAAAAGAAGATCTTGATCTGTGTATATCTTTTCTCTCTTAGAAAATAAGATGAGCTCTGTCTGGAGAAGATTAGCAAATATACTGTTGTCAGCTGTCCACTTAACTACCAATTCGGGTACCCCTATGCGAAATCATACAGAGTACTCAAAAACTTTACTCTAACAGAATAACCTGGAGGTACCTCTATTCAGACGCCGAGTACAGTATAGCATGTGGGCATTGAGCCTGATAAGCTTGGTTTCAACCACAAGTTTTTCCAAGGTAGTTACAATATCCTCCTTTACGTCAATAAAGGCACCAAATGCGAAGGTATTAAAATGAGTATGAGAATTTGAGCTGGCAGTGGCGTACACCGCAAACTTTTTAGCAGCATCGACATGGTACGGCGAATTAAGCGTCAATAACTCCGCTGCCGTTGAAGTATTCAATATGGTGCTTCGTAGTGTAGACAGCAGAAAGAAACAGCCTTCTCCGCATGGGCTTGCTATTTCCCATATTCCAATATTTATTTCCTTCGATGATTCCTTTTGGATGTTGCTCCATATATGTAAGTAAGTAGATATGCTATAATGTCCTTAACTACTTATGCATTAAAGGCAATAATATGATAGTTCTTTTTCTTTCAAAGCAAAAAATAAAAAACAGGTTGCCTTTTACTCATTTGTTGCATGCGTATAATCTGTGATTATTGTATTCGCCTTCACCCAATTTTGTAGACGAAAAAGGAAAAATAAAATAAAAATTTAATCAAAGAGAAAAAATGCACACACATACACATTACCACTTTGAGCATACAATTTCCCACGTACACTCACACACATTTGTATGCTTTGGCCTAGTCATCGTGAGTACATGTGAGTGTGTGTATGAGTGATCACATGTGTCCTCCATGACGTATACGCAATCAACAACAACGCTTGAGTGTTACTACGCGCTCAACGACAACGACAAAAACAACATCAGCGGCATGAACATGAGCATGGGTCGTGTAAGCGTCGCCGTCATCATCATCTCCTCGGCGCTATCGTCGTCGTCGTCGTCGTCAATATCATTGTCGCCCTGTTGATGTTGGTAACGGTGGGGCTTGTAAGGACAATGTATTGAGAACGGTGGCATTCGCCGCATAAAATCAATACTGCCGCCTCTGCAGCCAACGCAAAGGAGCATTGTCGCTGCTTTTTGCTGTTTGCCGTTTGCCGACTCAAGGGCACTTACTCAATGCCCACATGCTTGCACACACGCACAGGCTTGCCCACAAGTAAGACTTTTTCGGCAGAGTATTACACAATAACCATGTTGCAATATAGTAAGAATGGAACCACGCAAATTTTGTTGCTACTCTCAGCCTTTATGCAGCTTTTTATTATTGCTTTCACTGGAATGCATGCAGTCGCTACACTTCTCTGTGTGTGTAGGTATGTGTGAGTGTTAATGTGAATGCATACCTGTGTATGTGTGTATGTGGGTGGGTGAACATAAAGCTGTATATTAGCTGATATTTGCGTAACGTAAAAATATCCTTGAACTGCACATTACGCTTTCAATGTTATCCGCATAAATAATGCAGATTTCATTTGGCATTTTCCATATTACATTGAGACTCTAACATCTACATATATTTATATACATGCATATGTATGCCTCCTTAAGCTTCCTCCTTCTTTACTTACTTGCCCCTTTGATATGGTATTCATTTTATTAACTGAAAAGAGAGGAAGCTGAATAGCATCAATCGCTTCATAAAAGATAACTTTAATTAAGCAGCCATATCGGGAGTAATCAAGACTACATAGATTTAAAGATGGATTGGAAGAATTTAATTTACATGTGCAAATTAGTAAAGATATTAAAAAAGGGACTCTGAGACATAAAAATGATTTCAAACACGTAAAGTGGGAGTCGAGGAGGAGGGAAAGGAGGCAAGAGTAGTACAGAGCTTATATAGGGTTATCGAGAAAGTGGGGAAAAGAATAATAAAGAAAACATGAAAGAACAGATTTAATATGTTCATGGAATGAAGCTGCTTTTAAAAACAAGCGTCGTGAATAGTAATCTAGGCTTAAGCATGACAATTTGCATCAGACATAAGAGGCAGTCATTTCGCGAAGGTATTATAATGAAAAAAAATTTAAACTATTAAGTCTGTTGTTTTAGTTGCACATTTTTCTAATTTTCTTCTTCTTTTGAATTTCATTTATCGTCCACGAGTTTAGCCCGCAATCCACCTATGCGTTACTTCTTCAATATAAATATTACGGGTCCGGCACTCGAAGATAAACCAATTAAAGAGGCCATAAATTTAGTTTGGAAAATTTCTTTTATTCACTTCAAAGTGGATGAGAGTGTGAAAATAATACAAAATCAAGAATCGATTTTCTTTTTCTCGATATGACCACCTTTTGCCTTGACTATGACCTCCAGAAACGAAACGCAAGCTGCCCGAACGTGATTTGCAGGTATTTCGGCCCACTCGTCTACACAGGCTTTTTTCAGCGCCTCGAAACTGGTTAATCTTTTAGTTCGGTGCCGAGTCCTGTTGCAACGCCTACCGAAATGTTTGTCTGCCCACGGCTTCAAAGCAACCTCCAGAATACTTTCTCGATAATATTTCTCATTTACCTTGACGCAGGCTCGATGAAAACGTTTGGATAGCGCCCATCTGCAGTCACAGCGGCCCAAACCATTCTTTCGCCATTTAATGGGCACTTCGTCGGGGATTTCGCTCAAGTCGATTCTTCACTTTTTGAAACGTAAATTCAAATATTATCACACAACAACTGTTAACTGTCAGGGAGTAGTTAATATTGCGTCATTTTTCGTTTTTTAGTAATTGGTATACCCTTTAATTGAAAGCAGAGAACATCATACCCTTGTACTAGCATGTGGATATGAACGCAAAAAAAATAGTTTTTCTAATAATCTTTAAGGTATGTGCAGTTCAAGAAGCGATGAACTTTGTAGTGGAAAACTGATAGAGAGGCAGATCTATATGTGTCTCCAGCGACAGCCAAGCTGCGCTTATGGCCTTAGAACTATGTCGGTAGACATAATAGCCTGATGCTAATATGGGTCCCGGGACACGTGGGTATCGCGGGTAACGAGAACTCTGACTCCTTAGCAAAGATGGGCTCAGGGCCAAAGGAGTTGGCCTCATTTTGCCTCGTTTTACCACCATCAAAGCCACGGTAAGCAAATGGGTAACTACCACCCACAAGCGAGCTTGGCCGGCTGAGAGAGGCTGCAGATGGACTAAACTGATGTTACCTGTCTTGTCCGATCGACTGTCGCAAACCTTTCTGTCATTAAGCAGAGGGGAGTGCAGACGGCTGGTTGGACTGATGACAGGTCACTTTCTATGGGCGAAGCTCATATTTTTTGTTGGAAAGCGCTCAAAATTGTTGTTATATTGCGTACAATGCGCAACACCTTCAGAGGAAAAAATTATCAAAAATATATGAAAATTTCTTTTATTTATTACTTTAAAAACTGTTACAAAATCTCCATCTTTTCACATTATTTTTGAAATGAGCCTAATATTTTTCCCGCCTTTTAAGGGCTTCTGACTCATAGTGCACTGCCACAGCTAAAAGGATGATTTCACCGTAATAAAAAGTATATTTACCTGTACTTGACTTGCAGCCATAGTAACACACCGAGCTAGGAGTGTTACCGTAAGAGGGTAGAGGGATTGTAAGATTGGTAGAGGGTTAAAATGTGCTGCAAATTATTTTTCGGAAAATTTCACTAGGGCTGTTCTCAAATAAAATCTGCAAAAAATAACGAGGGAGACTACGAAAAGTAAATTAGTAAAAAGTTCCCTAGTCCGTCTTAAAATATGCAATATTTGTTTTCATTTTTTTTTTTTCAAAAGAATCTACGTTGCGAATTAACAGTAGACGCTTTTTCGGTAATTGCATTTGTTACTCCTTTTAGTGCGTTAAGAAGTTTGGTTAATATTTATTTATATTAATCTACAGTACAAAATACCCTACAGACTACTAGTTCCCACTTAAACACAAGGTGGCGCAAAATTAATCACCCCATAATGAACAAGACAGTTGCAGTATACATATACACGAGCAATGAAACGCGTAAAGTCGATAATATTAATGTTTCCACCTCCAAAAATAATTTTTTTAGTAAAGAAGTTATTCAAAAGGAAAATTGTAGAATTCATTTTGTTCGGAATTTTCTGAATTTGCATAAGTGCTTAGCTAGAAGAAATAGTCTTGCAAAAACATGTTCTCTCTTATTAACTGTTGTTAATGAAATGGTATATTTGACTAAAGTTATAGCACTAAAACACTTTTAACTGCTGCCTCCATTAGCGAACTACTCATCGTTTACTTTAAGAGTTTAGGTAAAGCACTTGCGTTTATCGGAAGTCAATATTTCGTTCCCAAAGCCATATTTATATGCAAAAGAGTAGAAAGTATAGAGAGAAGAAATGCAATAATAAATTAGCAAATATGGAAATCAGAAAGAAATCATTTTCTGAATTTGCTTTACCTGCTTATTCTAGCTTAAGGGGACAGATACCTGTAAAATTTCGAAAAAAATTTTTTTTTTTCATAAAATGTTAATATAATCCTTAAAGAATATGTCAAACAATTTTTAGAACGTAAATTTAAGTGTTTCTTATATTATACATCGTCAACCGTGACGACTCTATTCTTTGCGTTCGAGCGCTGGGAGAGGTTAAATTTTCATGTATTCAAACTTTAGACGCGTTTTTCTCAAAACTGTATTTTTCGAATTGGCGTACACGATAACTCGAAAACTTAGAGACCGAACTCCCTGAAATTTTGCACACATCTTTTTATGATATTACTTTTTATGTGAATTTACCAGTTTTCGAAAATTTTTCGAAAAAATAATTTTTTCGTAGCAAAAATAATAGGAAAATTCGCTTCTTCTTTTGAAGCATTTTATTCCGCGAATTTTTTTCCATTTTTTTTTAATTCATATAGAAATTATGACATTAATAAACAAAAAAACGTTTGGTTTTTTATATTCAGGTCACTGACGCCGATGCTACAATGCCCGCCGATTGAGAAGCCCCTCTGCGACCTTCCGGGAAGAATTGAGTGTACATCCGCCATTTTATATGATTAAAATAAAAAACAAATTTATATTATTTTAATGTATAAATAAACTGTATGCCAATTTTGAAAAAAATATATTGACTTCTTCATTTTAAATAATTTTAAGAAAAATCAGGGAAAATATGGCCGTTTACAGGTATCTGTCCCCTTAACTCGCTAACTGGATATGGCATATATGTATGTAGCATTACACACAAAAGCCATTTTTTTAAATATGTTGAGTTTTGTTTCTTTGTTTGTTGCAGCTCGAAATTAAATTTAAGACTTTTCAACACAAAGGCATACTTTTAACTTTAAATAGTTAACTTATTCTAATTTACTCTAATTTAACTTAATTTAATTTAACTTAGTTAAATCAAATTTCTATCAAGTCAATTTAGTTTATTTTAATTTAATTCTATTTAATTTATTTTAATTTAATTAATTTTAACTCAATTTAATTTATTTTTTAGATTATACAGGGTGAACGATATGAAGTGTTACCTATTCAAAACACTATAACTTTTTTGTGTGAAATTAGTTTTTATTGATTTCAAAGACAAAATTGTTCAAAAATGATTACACTTCACTTCAGATCGATATTACTACCCTGAGTATAGCCTTGACTATAGCCTTCAAACGGTCAAAACATGAGTTGCATACTGCACGAATGTGATCTTGAGGTATTTTGGCCCATTCTCGTATAATAGATTTTTTCAGCGCATCCATACTGGCATATTTTTTAGTCCTCAAATTGCTCTCCAAACTGGGCCAGATGGAATAGTCCACCGGATTTGCGTCTGGCGAATTCGAAAGCCATTGTGTGAACGAAATGAAGTGTGGAACATAATTTTTTAACCATTCTTGGTTCACACGAGCATTATGAGACGGTGCCGAGTCCTGTTGCAAAGTCCATGGTCTACGACCGAAATGTTTGCGTGTCCACGTATCTAAAGCAGCTTCTAAAACATTTACCCGATAATAAGTCGCATTCACTTTGACACCAGGCTCGATAAAAACGATTGGAGATCGTCCATCAGCGGGGACTGCGGCCCAAACCATTACTTGCGATGGGAAATTGCTTCGAGTGGCCATACGTAGGCTAAATTCTCGTATGAGCGTTCGGTCAAGTAAACACGATCGTTTTGAGTGTTTATGAACTGTTCAATTGGGAAATTTCTTTCATCAGAAAACACAATGTTACAAAATTCGCCACGTTCGTGCAAGCGCAACAACTCCTTTGCTCTTTCGCACCGAATTTTTTTTTGCTGGGGTAGAAGATCGTGTGCTTTTTAGAACTTGTAAGTCTTGACCTTGAGCTCATTTTTCAATATGCGTCGAATGCTGTCTTGCGATATTTTCAGTTCTTTAGCCATTTTTCGACGTGGATTTCGTTCAAGTCGAGCCTTCACTTTCCGAACCATTTCTGGCGTTGTTGCGGTTTTATTTAGTCCACAGAAAAAAAGAATTCAACAAAACTGAGACGCAAATGCTTTTGATGGCTTATAAACAATATACTGTACTTCCATTAGAACAATTTTGACGTTGATGTCATGAGCTGTTTTATAGATACAAGCAGTGTAAAGTTGGTAACACTTCATATCGTTCACCCTGTATATATATATGTATACATAATTGACGCGTACACCCTTTCTGGGTGTTTGGCCGAGCTCCTCCTTCTATTTGTGGTGTGCGTCTTGATTTTGTTCCACAAATGGAGGGACCTCCAGTTTCAAGCCGACTCCGAACGGCAGATATTTTTATGAGGAACTTTTTCATGACAGAAAGGAGGAGGTTTGCCATTGCCTGCCGAGAGGCAACCGCTATTAGAAAAATGTTTTTCTTAATTTTGATCATTCACCGAGATTCGAACCTACTATACGTTCTCCCTCTGAATTCCGAATGGTAGTCACGCACCAACCTATTCGGCTACGGCGGCCGCCGTAGATTAACTTGTTTAAACTTAATTAATTTAGTTCTAGTTTAACTTATTTTAATACAATTTAATTAAATTTGCTGCTTTAAACGCCTGGACTTCAGTTTTATTTTTCTTAATATTTTTCATTTCATCATCTCAAGCCACTTGAGCCTTTTACTGTGTGTAAGTAACCCTTTTGCATTTGCGTTTACTTTCGGTCATTCTCCAGTTTTTGCGTACAATTTTTCCTCCACTACTTTCTTTTCACCTTTATTCTTTTTTATGTAAACACTTCCCTACTTCCTTTACTACTACTCTAAGCTGCTACCTCTTATCTTGCACAATAATTACACACACATTCACACTACATAGATATCTAAATCTGTACAGCTTAAATTTTCAAGGCTAAACGTGCGTTTCGTATTTTGAATTGGGTTCTACACTCTCACTGATTTGCTCAATGTTTCCTTCGCTTCGCTCACTAACTCAATGACTGACTTACTCACTCGCCGCCCTACTCACGCCTACTATTACACATACACACACAGTTGCATTTTAATGGTATGTGCGCTCTGACAGCTACTTAGTTTGTTTGAGTGTAGTTGAGTAGTGTTGGCCAAATTTCGCTTAAGTCAAATATTTTGCAGATTTTAGCTTTTGGTAAGTGTTGACATTGTTTTGAATGTCTTCCGTGGTTTCAGATTTCAGGAAATTTGCTGTAAGTGGTGTTGAATTATTTTCTATGAGACTAAGTATACGGAAGAGATAATTTTATTAAGTACAGAAATTAAATATTTTAGCAAACATTGCGATGAGGTTTGGGATCTTTTATAGTTTTGAATTATGGGAAAACGACAGATTATACTAGGAAAACTTACTGAATGAAATAATTATATCCAAAGTATTTGTAGATATTAAATTTATAAATATATGCCTATGTTTGTTAAAATAATGCGACTTTTTTTCGAAAAAGATTTATTTAATATTATCTATTTTGTCCCCTTCAAAGTAATATTTCGCTTTTTGTCAGCAATAATTTTGATTTCTACTTGACTGAATGTATTTTTCCTATATTTCCGAGCCAGATGTGCATCTTACACGTCTAGTTTTAGAAATCAATTTTTATAATTTTCTTGCCTATTCCACATCTAACCGAGTTTTAGATTTTTATTAAATTTATGTGATCCAGCTGATTCACGTCTTCTTCTTAATTGGCACGGTAACCGCTTACCTGATTTTGGCCGAGTTTAACAACGAGCGCCAGTAACTTCTTTCTCTGCGGCGCCAAGTAAAGCCAAGTTCTTCTTCACCTGATCTTTCCAACGTAGAGGAAGCCCACCTCTTCCTCTGCTACCACCAGCCCTCTACCGCTTACTCCATTAAAGACTACTAATGCATTAAATCTATTAAGACCTGTTTAATGAAGATAGAGGCTCTGATTGTTATCGTATCTTTTGAGGTAATGTAACTCAAATATTCATGGAGTTCATTAAGACTCGACAAAAATAATTTATAAATTAGCCTGGAATGCAAAGTTTCTAAAGAACCTAAAAAATATACCAAAAATGAGGAATCCAAAATCGTTTTGGAGATTCATAAAATCGAGAAAACCTGTTTCAGATATTCCAGTATCAATGTTTCTGAATGATATGTCTTAATGAAATATCAAACGCGGCTTTGGAAACTGCCAACTGATTTTTTTCTTCCTTATAGTTGTGGATAATTCTAAATCCTGTGTATACGTCATTGTCAGGTATTCCAGAAGAAAGTATTATTGGGCCATTATTCTTCATTTTATTTATTAACGATATTTCTCAAAGCTTTGTAAATGTCAGGTAAAATATGTCTCTGTTACAGAAAGATCTCTATAACCTTCACTGTTGGTGTAACAAAATCGGTGCCTTTCTGGGTGAACAGGCCTAATCGATTACTGGAAAGCCCAATCGGCTATGCGGCAATCGAAAAGAATCATAGATCCAGAACGGGGCATACTTTCCACTAGGTTTTCTGCATATTCTACCGGAAAAGACCTCCAAATTTTCCGAATTTGTCGAGAAAATTTATCTAAATTATATGGCTTGCGTCTGCGAAGCTGCATTTTCCTCAGAACTCACACATTTTCTATGGGATTTGCATCGGGTGACTGAGATGGCCAATCTAAAGTGACAACTTCATTTTGCGCCTTCCACTTGCCACACGCTCGACTCCGATGTTTCGGATCGTTGTCCTCTTGAAGGATCCAGCTTTCATTTTTCTTGATATACCATTGCTTAGCAGATGGTAAAAAAGCCTTTTGATATATTTTATTCATTTTTTCGGCATTTAAATTCTCGGTAAATAAGAACAAAGTACCGAAACCTTTGTTTGAGAAGCACCCCCAAACATGGACCTTGACGGGGTGTTTAACAGTCCGTTGAAGCATCTTACTGGTGGAGGTTGTCCAGGCGTGTTTAATGCTCGGAAATGCCCAGAAGGAGGATTCATCAGAGAAAATTACGTTGCTCCAATTTCGGTCCAAGTTTTCCTTTGCCCATTCCACTCGTTTTTCAACATGTTTTGCACTCAACATTGGTTTTTTCCAAAGTACTGGAATATTTCAGTTTATTGGCAAGAAAGTGCCTGCGAATCATTCCGTAAGATATGTCAACACCTTTTGCTTTCAATTTCACAGCAGGTCTAGCAAAGTTGGATCTTTCGAGAACAACGCGAGGATTTGAATGAGAATGAATGAAGGACTGAGGGGCCCTCTATGTAACAGTGACCACTCTCTTATGTAACAGACTGTAGGTTCTAGAGTTTTTAAATATTTCATTGCATAGAGACTTTCTTAAATGAGTCGTTGAAAATTTTATTTAAATATTACTTATTTCTATTAACAATTGTATAGTCTATGTGAATTATAAGCCATTGTCTTGAATAAATATGTGAAATAATTGAAGTACTCACAAAGTAAAATTATTCTTAAATAATATTTCATTTAATGTAAAGAAATTACTTGTGACTCTCGCGTGACACTCGTACGTGGCAGTTACTTTAATGCGGCAGTATAATTTGACAATGTTAGTCTTTGGTAATGATCAGATTTTTCACCTTGCCTCTACTTTCCCATACACAACTATTAGTACCCGGTCTATTGAAGTGCTTTGTCGCCGGAGGGAAGCAGACTTTAGCCCATTTCAATGCGATGCGATTCGAACTTATATCCGGACATACCTGGCACCTCAACAGCATTAACCAAATTTATGTGAGGGGAAACTGGTAAAGGATATACGTTCATAGCCTCCAGAATAATACCTGCACGGTACGATCAAACGTTTCGATTTCGTTATTTCCGATTTATTTTTGTTTTTTAGAATGTTTAGAAAGTAAAATATACTATTACACTGCAAAGCCCTCCTTCGATATTTTCTTAAAGTGAACTCTAGAAGGCATATATCAGATCTTGCAACAAGTGAACACACCATTGCAGGAGTTAATAGTCAGACTAAAGCAAAACATCTATCGCCATTTCGAATACAGTACGAAAAAAGAAGGAAGACTATTTCACTGTATCGCTGGCGCTCAGAGGTGCCGAACGACGATCAGAAATTTTCTATAGTTGGTATAAAAAAGAAATAATGTCCCAAAATCATCGACAACTCTGAGCAAATTCAAGTTCACATTTTTTAAATTTAATAGACTATAAAACTGCGTATTTACTTTGCAATTAAGTTTGAAATTTTGATGAAAATTCGTCGAACTTTTATAAATTTTATAATAAGTTGTAACTTGATTTCTACGATATTTGTTGTAGAATGAACTATACTCGTATTTTTATTAAAAAAGCAAAAGAAGTGTAGTCAGCCTTGTCAAAAGGGGGGGACTATGCTTTTTACGCGTGTTGCATTTAGCAGCCTATAGTGGTAACGAAAGCGTTAAAATAAATATATACATAATTGACGCTTACATACTTTATGGTCGTTTTGGATGTTTCACCGCCGCCGTAACCGAATGGGTCGGGGCGCGACTACCATCCAAAAGTACACAGATTCCAAACATGATACACCTTATGATAAAAAAAGTTGTTTGCTAATAGCGGTCGTCCATCGGCAAGCAATGGGAAACCTCCGAGTGTAGGTATATCTCCCATGAAAAAGTCCTCATAAAACCATCTAAGGTCCATCTATTTGTAGAAAGTGTTAATACTTAAATTAAAGAAGGAGAAACATAAGAAAAATCTGTTTTGTTTTTTATTTTTTATAGCATTTAAATGATTATTTTGCTTAGCACTGTATATTAGAAATAAACTACTCTCAATTCTTTCTTCAACGAGCTATAAATTATGAAAATCCTCTGAGGTTCAGCAAAGGTATATAACTACTTTATTTCTTCATAAAAACTAAACACCAACCAATTGCATATCTGTTCTGAAAAAAATTTAAAAAACGATTGATTAAATATTATATTTCGAATTTACATATTTAAATATTATAAATATAGAATTACGGGTTGGTATATGTTTGAACTATGGATAACGGTTTTTCGTGCCTACGTTCCGATTTTGAGGGTCAACTCAACATTCTTGGAACGCAGTTTTTTCTGCTTAACTGCGGGTTTCAGTGTATCTTCACTATCACACAGTGCAATAAATCAGTATTATACTCGTATGTATGCGCGAAGGGGTCCAAACTAGAATAGTCTCTTTAACTTTTTTGCTTTTACAATAAATTATAAATATTAAAATTATAATAGTATCTAAATGCATAATGTTTTTACAACTGTATCGCAAATCCGAAACCAACCCTAACCTTCTCGACTAACGCCGTTCACATTATAAAAGCTTTCCTAAACAAAGTGAACAACGTACCACAGAACTGCTCAAAATTGTGCCCAACGCTGTCTCTGGGTCTATGAGGACTTGCTCACACTCAGTTGCTAAGTATTTTGTGCATTTTTCTCTCTACAGTGAAATGTAGGTATTTTATAAAACGAAAGCAATACGTCGCGCTTATATTAAAATTTTCAAAAATTCAGCCGAAATTTTCACCGGAAAGAAAATAAATTTACTCCAATTGGACAACGGATTAAAATATATTAACGACAACTTTCAAAAGTATTTACGCCACACCAAAACGACATTGTAGAACAAAAAAATAGAACGATTTTGGAAATGTCTAGATGCATGTTAGCGCAGCTGAATCTACCAGCGATATTTTGGGCAAAAGTCATTAACACTGCGAACTATATTAGAAATAGGTGCCCAATTAAAGTTCTTACAAGTGAGGTACCGTTGAAACTTTGGTCGGGGAAAATCCCTATAGTTGTTCATTTGAGACCATTCGGTGCTAAGTGTTACGTTTTGATAAAAAAACAAGCAAAGCTGTAAGTTTGACCACCGGTTGGGTATTTCAGTGAAGCTAAAGCTTATCGACTCTGGCTTTCCAAAAAGCAAAAAATTCTGTTGAGCCGCAATGTTAAGTTTTCGAAAAAATGTTTCACCAATCTGATAACGAGAAGCAACATTTTAAAATAAAATTGGAATGGAAAGCGGTTAGAAACGAAACTAATTGCGAAGAAATTTCTGAAAAATATATTAGCGAATGTCAAGTTGCATCTTCATCGTCGAAATCGAGATACGGCAGAGGTAGGCCGAGACTAATGAGAATTTAAGTAAGGGGACGACCTCGGAAGATATATCAGGAAGCGCGCCCTGAGTCACATTCATAGTTCGCTGAACAGATACTGTAAGTTGTTACTTCAGGCAACTATATATATATACCCTTTTTGGGTATTTGGCCGAGTTCCTCCTTTTATTTGTGGTGTGCGTCTTGATGTTGTCCCCCAAATGGAGGGACCTATAATTTCAAGCCGACTCCGAACGGCAGATTTTTTTATGAGGAGCTTTTTCATGGTAGATATGCTCTCGGAGGCTTGCCATTACCTGCCGAGGGACTACCGCCATTAGAAAAATATTTTTCTTAATTTTAGTATTTTACCGAGATTCGAACCGACGTTCTCTCTGTGAATTCCGAATGGTAGTCACGCACCAACTCATTTGGCTACGGCGGCCGCCAACGATACAAAATGTTTTTTTATTGTCGATGGGTGGAATTGGGAATGCATTTTTTCGGTTTAATTTTACTCATTTTACTGAACCCACTTATTTGCTATTATGCGTGTAATTAAAAGTAATTTATGACTCAAATTTTGAAATTCTAAATTAAAATAAATAAAATCGCAAACGTAATTTGACCTCACTTCAATTTACCAAATTTTCGTAAACTAAATTAAGGAACTGATACAACTCTATAGTATTAATTACGCTGTATCAACTAACTCTATAGAAAAGAATTTTACATCCGCCTGCTCCCATTTTTATTTATTTAAGTATACAAGGCATGGAAATGGGGATCGTAAGGGACTTAGTGGCACTATAAATAACCCACGATTTTTCACGGCTTCAGAATTAACTATTATAGAAAATGTGATGAGTAATAAATATTTTATTCGATACGAGATGATGCCAAAGCCAATTTTTGAAAAAAAATGCATTCCGGATTTTGGAAAGCGACTTGGAATGGGAGAGCAATTGAGTATAAAAAAAAGTAGACTGAAAATGTAAAAACATAAATATTCAGATAGAGTGGAGTGCACTCGAAGTCCAACAACATAATCACTCACTGGAGGAAATGTTGTGCTTTATGTAAACCTTAATTAATATTAATGGAGAACTTATAACTGAAATATTGTAAAAATTTCATTTGGGTCAATTGAATTTTTAGTTTTGATTTAATCTAGCGCTTTCACCTGGTAATTAATTTCGTCGATTCTTGTTTTGATAAAATTGGATATACAGCCGGCAAAAAACTGACAGCAACGCAACTTTTAGGTCAGGATTGATTACTATTTTATTTTTTTTTTGCTTTTTTGAATGTTCATTAGTTTTTAAAAAATATATAGTTCATTGGCTTACAAGCCCCATATAAATCCGAATTCCAGACTTAAACAAAAATTAGAAAATTTTCAAGAATTTTTCGTCACAGTTGCAGTTTCTAGAAAGATTTTTGGTACGCAGTTATAATGCTTATTAAATTCCAGCACAATAAAATGAAAGTTTCAAGTTGCTGAAAAGTCCAGGTTGATTTTTGATGATTTTTTCTCTGACGCCAATTAAAAAAAAAACCGTAGTACATTTTATGCTCAGAAATTTCATACAAAGTTTGAAATTTTAATTTATGTTTTTTGTTTTTGATTTTGTTTAGTTTTTGTTTATAGTGTAAAATATTTTTTTATAAAAAATAATTAAAATTAATAAAAAAAAAATGTAGTCGAAACTTATCAGTAATCTTATCGATTCTTTTTTTTAAATTTTCCTTGAAGTCCAAGGATGGTTTTTACGGCGAGAAAAATTCGAAGAATTTCCGGGAAAATCCTAAAACAGCTCTTTTCTTTTTCCCATACAAATATTGCGCGTTCGTGTGTGTGCGTGTTTGCGTTGGAGGATATAATGCGTTCACACAAAAGGTATAATATCGTGAACCCGACCAAATTGAAAAGTCAAAAAATGTAAGAGCTATAGATCTGATTGGCCTCGCAATATTATTTCCTTATACGTAATTACCGATATAATCATACTGCACAAGAACGTGACGACCGAAATGAACGTGAAAGAATTCATATATCACGAACGCGGAAAGCGAGAGCGAGCGATTCAACTAATAATCGCGCAAGTTTGAATCGAGCTGCTTTCAACTACGATTTGTCAATTGACTACAGTAACTACCAATGTGTTACTATTGGATCTATGTACTTGGTTTGCTCTCATTGTAAGGCATTGAAATACAAAAAGGAAGCCAATAAATTATGTTGCGCAAATGGAAAAGTGAAATTGATACCATTGGATCCACCACCAGAGCCATTGTACTCATTGGTTTCAGGTTGTCAAATATCCAACAATATAACAATTGCTTTCAAATGGCGTCATTTGGGGCAACAAACGGAATTCGGGAAAATTTCATGCCAACTTTTAAGGTATGTATTATAGCAGTTAATCATTATTATTTTAATGAACAAAATTTCCTGTTAACTAAGTAAAGATGTATCAGTAACCTTCAGTTCCCTAATCCCCAAGAAAAATATTACTTAGTCAAAATATTATTTGGTGATTCAGTATTAGCAACACTTTTATTATTTTGAAACACAATATAATTATTTGATGATGGATATTAGTCACACCTAATTATTACATATTCATATACCTAAGCATATCAATTATTATTTGGTGATTCAAATTAAGAGACAGATATACTTTTTAGGAACATATTATTTATATTTGGTCAAATCATTTTTTTTTTATTTACAGATACAAGGCCAAATATATCATAGATCAGGTTCACTGTTACCAGTGTCATATAGCAATTAAAAATTCCTGCAAATTTATTTCATGGGCATTTCGCCACAAAAAATGATATGCGTTGTTTACATAACAATCCACTAAAGAGGTCCATTGTAGAACAATTAAAAACTTTATTTCATGAGCACAATCAATTGATTATGTTATTTAAAACTGCACTGGATCCGATGCCATCTGATAATCACAAAATTGTAATCAGAGCTGATAAAACACCTGTTGGCTAACATGCCAGACGTTTTAATGCACCAACTACTGATGAAGTTGCCATCGTTGTAGTTGGAGAAAACTTGGAATCCCATGATATTGTTTTACATCGTCGGAATGATCAATCGGTTATTAATGCTATGTTAATAATAATATTAATAAATAATTAATTATCTCTATGTTTTGTCATTGAAGCACCCACTTTATAAATATTTGTCACCTTTAGGTTCCCACTATCCATTTAGATTATTTTTCAATCAGGTTTAAACCTTAAATTCCCCTCTTAGTTTGACACCCTCTGGCAAACATCCCAGTCGGGGTTTTTAGTGGGTCCCAAAAGGGTGGCCAAAGTTCGTGGAAGCGAAGATACTTAGGTCACCCAAGCTGACTCTTTTATTTAATTCTCCTGAACAGAACCGTCACCATGATGATAGAGCGGTGTGTGAGGGTCAGCAGAGTAAAAACGTCTTAAGGTCGAAATATTATATAAACTGCCACATTTAAAATCTATTTGACAGAACGAAGTCTGTCGGGTCCACTAGTATTTAAATAAAAACAAATATTAGCATATTTCTTATTTTTCTAGCTGTTCGGCAACTCGCTCGCCTGAAAGCACTTGCAGCTTTTCGACAAAAAAAAAGAATTTGCGATGAAAAATTTATATTTCACAATTTGCTTTCCCAAAATTCGATTTTCAGCCGCATTATTTATTAAAAACAAATTTTAATAAGGGAAGTTTTGCTTTTTTAATATATTTTTTTATAATATCACTTTCTTGAATTTATTTTATGTGTGTTCGAGGTCGATTGAATATTAAAACAAAAAATTTAATTATTATTTATTTATTTTATTTATTTATCTGTCGTTACTTCGACCTCAATTAGAAGAATTAGACTCAGAAAGTCCACCAGCACACATAGCTAAATATTTGGCGGCCATTACAAACAGTTTAAATCACGTAATTTTTTTTATTTTGAAATTAAATTGAATTTGAAATTGAATTATTCTTTGTGCATTAAAAAGCTCTAGAAAGCCATGATGGAAGCATTGCATATTTTTTGGGTTGCACTTTATTCGTTTAGTCACTATTGAATAAAAAAGTTTACCAGCCTTTACTTTGCTATGCAAATTCAGTCAAAGCAGGCAACTGCATAAAATACAGTATTTTATTTTGCTACGTAAAAAAATCCAAAAATTGTGCATCAACAAACACGCATTGCTTGAGGCAACTAAAGGCAAAGTATGAACAGGAACCACCTAACCGCAAACCTGCCAAGGCAACAAAAGCGTGGCTAGTTGTTGTTAACAAGTGTGACACTAACTATGTAGCACAAAGTGCCTGAAAGTCTGCGCTTGCCAGGCGCCCAAGTCTCCTTTATACGAAACGCCGACAGCTGTACAGCTGATGCTACTTTTAGGGTTCGAGGTGCAAGAGAATTTTCCGAAGGGAAAGTGCAAAAGATATTTGCAGCAAGTAATTTCGGCGCCTCGAATTTTTTTCAATTTTTTTTTTTTTTTGTTTTTTCTCCCTTTTTTGTACTATTTCCTATTTTTGTTACGCTTTGTAACCAATTTTTTTACATGTTTCCTTTATTTGTTTCGTTGCTACTCACCTTTGTCATGTCGAGCGCACTATGCCTCTCCAGTTTGTTCTCGCTCACGCACACATACATGAACACTGGCACACAGACATACACACCCACGCGAACAGTTGGGGAGCAAACTTTAATTTTACCGTTTCTTTTTAGTTTGGTGTTTGTGATTTTTTGTTTTTTATTTTTTTTTTCTTTTCTTTTCTTTTTGTTTTTTGTGAGTTACGTTTCACTTCCTTTCGTTTATTTCGCTTTTATGTGGTTTATTTTCGTTTGTTTTTGTTTTTTTTTTCATTCACTTGATTTTCCGTACCTTTTTGTTGTCATACACCGTTTTGTGCGGTACGCGTCGCGTCACACGCAAGTTGACCTAGTTTGTCTTCTATTTTTGTGCAGCTTTTTAAAAATTCATCTCAATCAGCGCGTTGCACCGAATGGCCTTCGAAGCGGGTATTTGAAGAGGGTATTTGAAGGCAACTTAATTGTTTTAGTTGCAGTGAGGACGTCTCAGCAGAAGACGAAGTCCAAGTCCACGTTTTGGTTGTTGCTTTGTTGCAAAAGGCGCCTAATAGTATGCTATGCTTAGCTGCGTTTACGGGTCTCTTTCGCAAATTTTGCTACATTTATTTACTTCTTTAATGCACACATACATAGATATTTATTCTCTTGTCTCAGTTTTGTTTTTGCTCGTGTAGCAGTTTCACGAAATATCCTAACTTCACATTAACTTCGTTTTTATTTCGATTTCATTTCACTGCTTTCGCTTTCACTTTCGTTCGTCGTTGCTGCACGTTATGCGGGTGCAGAAACGTTTGTGGACGTGAGCGTGTATGCGACCGCGCTTTTTTCCTCACACTTTTCCTTCCTCTGTGTCTGCTCCTTGCATGCCGCTAGCTCACTTTTTGCGATTCGCCTTAATTTCGACGCGCGTTTTCAATTATTTTTGTTACTCTTATTTTTTCTATGCATTTGTTAGTGCGTTTTTGTATGCCTGTGTGCCCTTTTTTATCCTTTGGCGTAATTGATTGAATAATTTTTACTCGTCCTTTACAACCCATGAAAAAAAACAAGGAAAAATCACACACACATACCCGAATGCACTAAGCAAAGAAAATGAAAACATATTTTTTTTTACTTTTTATACATAACCAAGTCTGGTTTCACGCATCCGATTGCATATTTTTAGGCGTTTACACATATATCTTATTAATTTCACGTATGTTTTTTTTATTAATTAGAAATTAGCGCTACAAAAAGATTACAAAAATATTTCAACAACTTGTCGTCGCAGAAAACGCGTTAAAACCGCCACCGACCGTTCGATACGGAAATTCACACATTTCTGAATGGCGCGCGAGTTGCCCGAGAGCGCAATACCCAGCAAGTTAAGAGTATCGCAACAATCGGTTTGAGTGGAATATGGAAACGAATGAGTGTGTAACCGAGCATAGAGCATAAAAAGGCCTTGCTGTGCTTTATGCACCGGCTGTTCAATACAACGCCATTTACGCGCATTTCACTCGACTCAATTTGCACACAAAATAAGTAAAAAAAAATCGCATAATTAGATTGAGAGCGTAGCCGCCAGCGCCAAAGCCTATACGCTCGTACAAAATAAATATAAATACAAAAATAACAAAAACTAAAGCTGAAAGTAAGAATGAAAATCGTTTATTGAAGCCAGCTGTCTTGTCTGAAGCGTGGCCAGGCTAGCGGCTCATCGCATCGCTTCATGACTTTTTGCCCACTCATACACACAGCGCCTGATTGAAATTACAAACAATACATAATATCCTTTTTGTTGTTGCAACTAATGCCGCGTTGTTTTCTTGCTTTGTTATGCACGCTAGCCCGGACGGGGAATATTTTGATATTATGGCTGGCTGATAGCGCTTTAGGTGGTTCGCCCAGCTGGCGGGGTGTGTACTGGGACAGGTTGAATGTGAGTGGCAGAAGGTGGCATGGCTATTCAAACGGAAGAGCGTTGTCTGTTTTAAAATAATTAGGGATCCTGCTGGTGATGAGTGAGAATTTAATTAACCGCCAAATTAAGCAGAAAAACTATGCAATTTTTGTATGAATTAAAGAAGTCTTTAGCAAAGATGGCTAAGAGATAGTCAAAAGAGTTATACAGGGCCAGCCATCTATCGTCACGGATTTGAACTAGGTATTATTTGAAGAATGGTAACACTTAGCTGTCATCTGATTTGACAGAAAATTAGTTTTATTCTTCCGCTGAACGAAAATGGTTGTGTATACGCTCAAAGGACCGACCACCCAATGCGTTTTCGCTTCGCTTCATGGGCCATGTTGAACGAATTTTTGTTCCGAGAAATTGAAGAGGATGATATTGGTGGCAGTTTTGGAGAATGGCAGGATGGTTCCATGTGTAGAAGTCCACGCAAGTGGGGATAGTTACTGATCGCCATTCACTTGGGAGTGGCCAGGACGATTCTTCTACATATGGTTCCAGCAGCTCACAACGTCCGGGATTAGCCCACGTATCCTCTGGTTAGCTTCCGAACACCCGTTCGGGAGTGAGCTAAAGTGAGAAGGCGAAGCATCCCAGCATAGCTGGTTGTGCGCTGGGTTTGGGACCCGCCACTTAAAAAGCCCCCCCAATGAAAACAGCAACAAAGCCTCGGATGAGAACTTCCAACACTGATGACGACCCCTGCAAACGAAATAAGGAATACGATTTGAGGGCATGCACCTGGAATGTCCGGTCCCTTAATGGGGAAGGTGCCTCTGCCCGGCTGGTTGATGTCCTCGTGAGAGTAAAGGCTGACATCACTGCCATCCAAGAGATGCGATGGACGGGGCAAGGTAAGAAAAACATAGGACCTTGCGACGTCTACTACAGCTGCCATGTAAAGGAGCGCAAATTCGGTGTCGGATTTGTTGTGGGAGAGAGACTTCGTCGCCAAGTACTGTCGTTCACTCCGATGGACGAGCGTCTCGCAACAATCCGCATCAAAGCGCGATTTTTTAACATCTCGCTAATTTGCGCCCACGCCCCGACGGAAGAGAAGGACGATGTGACCAAGGATTCTTTCTATGAGCGCTTGGAACGTTCCTATGAGCGCTGCCCCCGCCACGACATAAAAATCGTGCTTGGCGACTTCAACGCCAGGGTGGGCAAGGAGGGAATTTTTGGTCCCACAGTCGGAAAATTCAGCCTGCACAACGAAACATCCGGTAACGGACAGAGGCTGATCGACTTCGCCGGGGCCCGAAACATGGTAGTCTGCAGCACCAGATTCCAGCATAAAAAGATACACCAAGCTACCTGGCTGCTTCAAACTGGATAAAGAGGCAAAGCGAATGGGTTTGGTGGTGAACGAGGACAAAACGAAGTACCTCCTGTCTTCAAACAAACAGTCGGCGCACTCGCGTATCGGCACCCACGTCACTGTTGGCAGTTATAATTTTGAGGTTGTAAAAGACTTCGTGTATTTAGGAACCAGCATTAACACCGATAACAATGTCAGCCTTGAAATCCAACGTAGAATCTCGCTTGCCAACAAGTGCTACTTTGGACTAAGTAGGCAATTGAGCAGTAAAGTCCTCTCTCGACGAACAAAGCTAACACTCTACAAGGCTCTCATCATGCCCGTCCTAACGTATGGCGCAGAAGCTTGGACGATGACAACATCCGATGAAGCGACGCTTGGAGTGTTCGAGAGAAAGATTCTGCGTAAGATTTTTGGACCTTTGCACGTTGGCAACGGCGAATATCGTAGACGATGGAACGATGAGCTGTATGAGCTTTACGACGACATAGACATAGCGCAGCGAATAAAGATCCAGCGGCTTCGTTGGCTGGGTCATGTCGTCCGAATGGATACAAACGCTCCGGCTTTGAAAGTATTCGATGCGGTACCAGCTGGTGGTAGTAGAGGAAGAGGAAGGCCTCCTCTGCGATGGAAAGATCAGGTGGAGAAGGACTTGGCTTCACTTGGTGTGTCCAATTGGCGCCGGTTAGCACGAGAAAGAAACGACTGGCGCGCTTTGTTAATCTCGGCCAAAATCGCGTAAGCGGTTATCGCGCCAATTAAGAAGAGAGAAGATATTGGTGGCATTTCGTTCCAACAAGATGGCGCTACTTGCCACACAGCGAATGCTACGCTCAATCTTTTGCACACTGTCTTCGAAGATCGCATTATCAGCCGAAATTCTGATATCGTTTGTCCGCCTCGGAGCTGCGATTTGACACCGTTGGATTATTATCTTTGGGGTGCCTTGAAAGACCAGCGTTATGCCAACAAACCAGCATCAATTGATGCACTGAACCCCAAAATAAAAAAAAAAATTGGAAAAATATTGAGTAGTTTCTTTTTTATAGCATTTTTAATTCCGTAAAGTTATATGGCGGACCCTTTATAACAGATTGCGGACTGCTTCACGTAGCAGAGGCAGGCCTAAATTTGGAACACTATTTGATGCCGATGGATCACTCGACAAGGAAGCCTATTTTGCACTATACCGCAGCCCTAAAAATGATAAACAAGCGGTATAGCAATTATGAAAAAGGAAGCGCTATAGAATATTGGATCACCTGACGTTTTGTCCACAAATATTTGAATTTTTATTATTTTATTTTACGATGATCCGATTTTTACGGTTGATCAAAATAGTTTGAGAGTCTATATCAAAATTTAATGGCGTATTTTTTATAGAATATTTTAACCCAAAATTTCTTAGTCGCATGGTTCATTTTGACGCCTATTTTGAAAAACCTGAAAAATATTAACCTTGTACGGTTACACTTCTTTTTCGGCAAGAGCACCACCGTCTCATATCTAATGAAGGCTTAGAATGATTCTAATAGCGATCGCCTCTCGGCAACCTTGCCATTGGCTTACCTCCGAGTGTATTTCTGCCATGAAGAAGCTCCGCATAAAAAATATCTCCCGTTCGGGGTCGGCTTAAAACGGTGGGTCCCTCCATTTGTGCAACTACATCAAGACGCACACCACAAATAGGAGTATGAGCTCGGCCAAATTATATATACAGTTTACTCTCTCCTAAGCGGACACCTACGAAACAGAAAAATTTGTTCGTTTATGAAAAAAGTGTAAAAAAGGTAATAATACGTTATGGATGGGTTAAGGTGCTATGGAAGGGTATTTCTCTCAAGATAAACAAAAATACAAAAAACTAAATAATTCTTAAGAATTTATGGTACAGAATGTGTTCGCTTATGGGAGGTGTCCCCTTAAGACAGGCGGCCGTTAGAAGAGAGTACACTGTACTATATACATATATACAATTGCTTGTCTCAGTTGAAGGGTATAGCTGTAATATCTATTGAAAGATGGATAATTTTTAGTTTTCAGCATCTGGCTTCGATTACATTAAAAGCAAAATCAAAAAATTCTGGAACAAAAGATTTTAAGATTTGGAAAAATGTTTAATCTTTTATTAAATCACAGAAAATGAAGTTCGCCGCAAATAATTAATTTTTTGAAAATAAATTAACTTTTTATTCCAAACTCTTATTACCAAAAGATAGAAATTTTAGCGAAAAATACAAACATGTAGTTTTGCTAAAAAATATATTTCAGTTTCTCCAATGGTGTCCAGTGAAAATTTTTGAAATTTTTTCATTTACGAAATACGTCCACCTTCAATTCTTACCCATATAATTCTACTGTGTAAGGTTTAAAAACGTTACTGATTATTTAACTTCTTTAAAAGGGCTAGGCCACCGTAGAAATTTCAAAGGACTCTGTAAGAATAAATTCCTAAAAACTGCTGTTTTGAATTTTCGTGTAAACCCTCTTGGTACGATGTATGCCGTACAAAAAGCTTTTTATAATCGGCGAGAACCAAAACAGCAAACTTTTTGGCCGAGCGACTTAAACTTTTAAACGTATATTCAATTACTTTCGGCTTATGGTTAGCGATCAATTATTTGATATATGGCTCACCTATATAGGTCAAAAATATCACGATCCGCATGTGGTATTCGAAATATTGTCAAATTTGGTAAAATTATAGAAAGAGATAATCTACTTTAGAAGCAAATGGTTTTAAAAGTTTTTGAAAATTTGAATTTTTTCTTATCAATTTTTCCTAATTAATTTTTTTGAAAACCTTAGTAGGATTTTAATTAATTTTAACATGCTGTAGAGGAAATAAGTCATTATGAGATTATTAAATGCGTTTTTAAAAATTTCAAAATAATATAATTTCATGTTTAGTTACTACGAAGGCATTCCTTAATTTTTCACCTTTATAAGAAACAACTACCCAACCTTATAAGTTTAGCAAATTATACAAATTATGAAAAAAGGGCATGGAGGTGGTGATTTTTTTGGCTTAATCTCATCTGTTTCTATATGCATACGTTTTTTACCCACAATTGTCGGAAAAATTTCTTTGTTTTAAACTGCACAACTTTTGTAAAAATTTACATATCAAGAAACGTGAATTCTTGAAAAAAGTTTAGTAAATTACATATAGTAGGTGCTAATCTGGTCACGAGCCTGTATAAGAAAAATACGAAGCAATTCCTACACTTGTATACAACCCTGTGTTTATTGCCCTCTGCCGTATTTCACGCCTGACGTAGGCTATTATATATACTATATTTTTTTTACATTTAGAATGGCATACTAAAGTCTGTCTCACACTGAATAACAGGATCTAACAGGAAATATAGCAAAACCGTCTAACCTCTAATCAACAGTAAGAATACGTCAAAAATATAATGATTTTCAATAGGTTGAAGAATTTTCTCTAATTCAATAAAATTATAGAGTTGGATGGTAGACTTTTAGAAAACAAAGTGTTACAGAGCAAATAAGACTTTTTAAGATAAATGAATACTTTTCTAAAAAATTTCGAAACTGTCAAAAAAAATTTTTTTAGGACGTTTTCCGATAAATAAAAAATTCAAAAAAAATTCCAAATTTTTCATTAAAAATATTTTAAAAAAAATTTTATTAATGTTATAGAGCAAATAAGGCCTTTTCAGATTGATAAAAACTTTTCTAAAAAAATTACCAATTTTCATTAAAAAAAAGTTTAAAAAAAAAATTATCAGTGTTATAGAGCAAAAAATGCTTTTCAGATTAATAAAACCTTTTCTAAAAAATTTTCAAACTATCACTAAAAAAGTTTTAAAAAATTTTGATTAACGCTATAGAGCAAATAAGACTTTTTCAGGTAAATAAATACGTTTCTAAAAAAATTCCCAATTTTCGTTAAAAAAAGTTTAAAAAATATTGATTAGCGTTATAGAGCAAATAAGACTTTTTCACATTAATAAAACCTTTTCTAAAAAATGTTCCAACTATCATTAAAAAAAGTTTGAAAAAAATTTGGATTAGTTTTATAGAGCAAAAAGGCTTTTTCAGATTAACAAAACCCTTTCTAAAAAATTTTCAAACTATCATTAAAAAAGTTTTAAGAAATTTTGATTAATGTTATAGAGCAAATAAAGCTTTTTCTAAAAAATTTCATAATTTTCATTACAAAAATTAAATACAATTCCTTATTTTCAGTAAAAAAAGTTTAAAAAAATTTGGATTAATGTTTTAGAGCAAATAAGGCCTTTTCAGATTTATAAATTAAGGGTGGTTAAGTTTTGAGGGCCGGTATTGATTTTGAATAAAATAAAATTTTTTTACAAAATTATTGTCATTTCTCTTTATTATGATAATATTGGTATGGCTCAATTACGTACAAAGCAAAATATTGGCCAAATAGCTGCCGCGACCTCGGCGACACACCTCCATCCGATGGTCCAAATTTTCGATGACGCTGAGGTATGCCGTTAATGTGCCGAATTATCTCATCATTTAGCTCTTGAATTGTTGCTGGCTTATCGACATACACCTTTTCTTTCAAATAACTCCAAAGAAAGAAGTCCAACGGTGTCGTTGGCGTTTAGGTGTGGTTCACATTCAACATCAGCCCTTGAAATTTAACTACCCTTTCCAAATTTTCCTTAAAAAAATGAAAACAAAATTTTGTTAGTGTTATAGAGCAAATAAGGCTTTTTCCGATAAATAAAACTTTTCTAAACAATTTCCAAAATTTTCATTAAAAAAAGTTAAAAAAATGTTTATTTAATTGTATGTAACTTCGGCCCGATTTTTGAATTTTACTTGAAAATTCACCCTTTTTTAAATATATCAATTTACCAAAATTGCAGAAAATTCTGAAGACTTCATGCAGATCGTGATATTTTTGGCAGAGGAAAAAAAACGTACGTACTATTTAATAGAAATGTTTCTGTTTTTCATTGGCGCGGCGACGAGGTACCCGTCAAACAGTAACATACTTCAATGAAGAAAAGCTGTGCAGCCACTATTTTCTTTTACATTGAGAAAAAAAAATACAGTTTTTGACATGAACAATACAGAACCATTTTCCAAAATTTAATTAATTTCATTAGCCGCTGTAAAAAAGTGTCATAACACTATTAGTTTTCACCATTATAGCGGTTACGCCAAAAAAAAAATTCTGTGAAGCTTAAAAAGAAATAGAAGAAATTACCTGCTGGATGTGTTGGATCTGATTTCGATTATACCTGTATTGCATTTTCAAAGATATTTGAAAAAAAAATTAGAGTTTTGTATAACTCCGATTTACCGCAAATTATTGATGACCAGTTTATTACTTTCATATTAAATGTTCGGTATCTTCGTTTGTTATAACCAAAAATATTAGCAAATCGTGCCGATTATTTTACATGACTTTCCTTATTTTTTTGATATTATATTCTTTCGTATTTCTCAATTGGTTTAATACTTTATTAGCAGGTACTGGAGATATATAAAAACCCTTCATTGCTCCCAAACATTCATTTCACTTAATTTTATGCGTGAATTTAAATTTGTTTATCGTTACCTCATTTTTGGCAATTTACCCTATGCTGAGATAATTTTCCACTGCTTAAACATACCTTGCACACACGCACATCTTCCTCCACTGAACAGACCATTCCGTTTGCTTCAGCGAGAATCTCTTTACACAACCATGAAACTGAAATCCTTAGAAAAAACTAAAAAATCTCTCAACGATAATGCGCATGTGCCTCCACTCATATTCAAATTTCACTCAATCATTTTTCGTGAATCGCCCACAGCGAGATAACAGACATGCCATACACACTGCCTACTACGAGAATTATGAAGGAAAAATCAAAAGGTAATACGAATACGGTATACTGCTGTAGGCCATGTGGTGAGTAGAGGACTGGGCAATGTGTTGACTCCCATACACGGTAAATGTCAGAGAATGTCACTCAAATATCATATGGGAAAATATGAACAGTCACGTGACACTTTGCGGCAGTCGTCACACATACCAGCGTCCTATGTCGATAGCTGCATCTGTTCACACGATTCGTTCGGCATTCTCCAACGCAAAGCTCTGCTCTGCTCAACTAAACTACTTGAGTGTTGACACGAGTCAGTCAAATCACATGGATTTCCAGCCATTGTAGGGATACAATAAATGGCATTGCAGCGAAGTTGCCGAGTTCAACGGGAGGAGTAAAATAATGTGATTAGAGACCGCAAAACAAAAATGATGACGTTATGGAAAAGATGACAATATACATATAAAATATGCATTTGCTTGAGGAATATGTGTACGATCTAAATATTGATTGGCGGTGTAGAATCTCAAAGGACTTGCTTGTAATACCTACTCACAAATATTACACGCATTTCTCTCTTTTGATATCCTTCGCCTATTATAAATATCTGCGCTCCTGTTGAATCAGCGAACCATTACACCATTAGTATTTTTTCTACGCTGTTCTGCCACACGTTTTTTTTACACAATCACAACATGCGCCCACTTCCGGCTTGGCTCACATGCCAATGTAAGAGATGTAAGCGTATATTGGCCCAGCATCTGAAGTATCTGCTAAGCAGTAATTTCAAGGCATATTCAAAGAGAATACCACATATATAGTTAAATAGCTCAGCAGTCAACCTGAGATGTACATGCATACATAAATAAGTACGTGTAAGTATATACTCGTATACGCCTACAGCGCAGCGCTTAAATGTCACAGGTGAGGGAGTCAACTGGCCAGAATACTCGTACAAATTCTTTTATATCCTAGTGTATACAAACATTTTAATTTAGCGTTAAGTTCACGGCCGCACAAATTCAAGTGGAAAATTTGTTTGGTTTTGCTTCGGTTAACATAAAAATTCCTTACATTTCAGCGAATTCCCTTCATTTTTACGGCGAGTTGCTTAATCGCTATTTAAGTTTGAAGGGATTTTTTTCAACTTCACAAATTTTTCATTCGTAAGTTTGTGTGAATATGATTTGTGGGCGTAAAATAGGTAGCTTAAAGCCTTTCAAACTTTGTAACTACAAATTTTTAATAGCTGTGCATGTGTGTGTGTGAACTTACCTTCATTATACAAACACCTCGCGTTGGCGTTGAGTTGAAGGGAAAATGCAAAGTTTTTTTATTTTCTAATTAGTCATGCATCCGCAGCTCTGTATTTTGCAAGAGCTTTTAAATTGTGCAGACATATATACATATATATTTACGTATATAAAATAAAGACGCAAAAAATATTTTGGAGAAAATTAAACAAATTATAAATAAATATATGTGTACATATTCTGTAGAAAAAATATCTGGAATTGTGCATTTAAAAAGCGCGCCTTACACATATGACTAAATTTTTGCTGAAATGTTGGTACAACTGTCCTCTATAGTGTCTCTGAGTTCAAACGTGATCTGTCAATTAGCTTGTTTTTTGGGATTTATTTATATCAGTCAACCGCAAGTGCGCTCTGCGATTTTCACTATGGATAAAAATAGAGAATAAAGAATTTGTCTTAAATTTTGTATTTTGAACGGAATTTCGCATGTCAAATTGTTGAAAATGTTGCAAAAAGCCTATGGCGAGTGTGCTTTATCAAAACACGGCTCTATGAGAGGAATAAGGTTTTTACAGAACGCCGAGAAATCGTGGACAATTTGCCCCGATCTTGTCGCCTATCAACGTCTTCAATGGATAAAAACGTCGACAAAGTCAAGGAAATGGTAAAGGAAAACCATCATTTAAGTTTGAGGGAGGTAGCTTCTGATCTTAACGTGTCTCATAAATCAATTCGCAACATTTTACACCATCAATTGGACATGTGACGCGTGGGTACTCGACTCATTCCAAGAGAGTTGAATTTCTTTCAAAAAATTCATCGGAAGAAGGTGGCTGAAGACATGTTTGAGCAAGTGAATTCGGACCCAACGTTTATCCAGCACATCATGACAGGTGATGAGACGTGGATGATGACATGCAAACCAGTCGACAGGTGGTTGAATGACGCTATCCACATGAGCCGAAACACAAAAAACTACGTCAAAGTCGGTAAAAAGTGAAAGTCATGTTACTCGTTTTCTTTGATTATCATGGCGTTGTGCACTCGGAATTCATTCCAAATGGTTCTACGGTAAAGAAAGAATATTATTTGGAAGGTATGTGACGTTTTAAAGAGAATTTGCATAGGACAGGGTAGCCAATTTGTGGAAAGAAAACTCATGGATCTTGCACTATTATAACGCACCTTCTCACAAGACTCATAGGGACACTTTTTTGAACAAAAACTCGACAAATATCATCCAACAACCATCGAATTTAGCCTAATGTGAATTTTTCCTTTTCCTAAATTTTGAAGATTAAACAATTATTTTGCGTTTTATTGAACAATTCCCGGTACTTTTTTGACAGAATGTATTCAAGGGCACCAAGTCAATATTGGATGGGGAAAACCTACTAGATGAAAGTATATATATGTAAAATATCATTTGGAGACCATTATGAAGAAAAACGTGGTAAATTCATTAAATATATTTCTTCAAATATTTCCTCTTGAACAACCCCAGTTGCGATGCTTACTATTAAAATACCCACAAAAAATCTACCGTTAATTCAAACTAAAAGTTTTCTTTAGCCTTTTTTGTAACCTACAATATAACTAGGGTCGTACAACTTTTCGGAATGCTTTAATTTGACTTAATTTCATATACATCACTTTTATTTGATTTCATAATGTGTCCCACAGTATTTAGCACCAACTGATATATATTTAAGGAAATGGCATTACCTTTGTTCTTTTCGTTAAACACTCTTTTTGGTCATTAACTATCATCTCGTTTGAGTTCTACAGGGCCTGGCACTCGAAGTGTAACCATTTAAAAAGGCCATAAATTTAGTTTGGAAAATTTCTTTTATTCAATTCAAAAGGAAAAACATGTAAAAATAACACAAAATTAAGAATCAATTTACTTCTGCTCGATATGAACACATTTTGTCTTGACTATGGCCTTGAGATGGTCCAGAAACGAATCGCAAGTTGTCCGAATGTGACTTGCAAGTTTTTTGGCCCAGTCGTGGACAATAGCTTTTTCAGCGCCTCGAGACGTGTGAGTCTTTGAGCTCCAAAATGGCCGAAAGAGAAATATCCATCAGATACGCATCCTGTGAATTTGAGAGCCATTGTGTGGGCGTACTTTAACCATTCTTGATTCACTAGAGCTTTGTGAGACGGTGCCGAGTCCTGTTGAAACGCCCATGGTCTGCCACCGAAATGTTTGTCTGCACACGGCTTAAAAGCAACCTCCAGAATACTTTCCGATAATATTTCGCATTTACCTTGACGCCAGGCTCGATGAGAGCGATTGAAGAGCGCCCATCTACGGTTACAGCGGCCCAAACCATTACCTGTGGCGGGTGCTGCCTCCCTGTGGCGAATCGATGACTCAAATTGTGATGATTCGTATGAACGTCCGGTCAAATAAACCCTATCGTTTTGGGAGTTTACGAATAGCTCAATTAGAACAAATGTCTCGTCAGAAAACACAATGAGAACATGAGCCTATTGGATCATGTCAGTTTAAGATCATTTTTCAGTATGCGGCGGAGGTTACAGTCAGATATTTTCAGTTCTTTCGCCATTTTATTGGCACTCCGTCGGGGATTTCGCTCAAGTCGCTTCTTCACTTTTTGAACCATTTCACGTGACGTTGCAGTCTTTTGATGACAACCTCCATGACGTTTCGTGATACTACCAGCATCATTTTAACGAGTAATGTTGCGATAAACAAAAACTTCATTTACTTTAAGGTGCTCGAGCTCACGAACAATCGCTGGTTTTGATTTTCCAGCCAAATATAATGCAATCACACTATTATGTTTGAAATCCATTATTGATTTTCTTTTTTCGCGTTTACTCTCGGCGAAATGCTTCCGCGCGCTTGTAAACAATACTCTGGGCTGTCATTTAGCCAACTAACGGGTAGCTGGGGCACGGGCAAGCGGTCTGAAATTGAATGCACTTCGAGTGAGTATTCAAGTGCACTCATATAAATATATGTGAAAAACGTATAGATTTCGTAAGATAATAAGATTTAGGAACAAAATAAAGCAAACAAATATATCTGATATCACCTAAGTTTTCAATTTATTAAAAAATATCTGATATCCTATCCCACAGCAATTTTCAACGACCTCACCTGTAAAATACTCACCAATTCACACATTAGCGTAAATACAGAAGAAGAATGCAAAAATTTCAGTTCATCAATTTTTGCTGAAAATGTACAGGTATGTAAATTAAGTTCCCATTAGATAATGACAGAGCTGGCGAATTTGAAAAAAAATAACAATTGTGTAACATAGTCTAAAATCCGATAAATTACGTACACACAAAACATCGCACACACGTCTAAAGCAAACATGTGCAGAAATTTGCATATGGCAACATATATTCCCGAAATTGCAAATGTGAATTTTTTAAATCGCCGCAAAACACCAAAACCAAAGCGAAACTCAATAGCTGCCATACCTATGCATTTTGAAAAACAAATAGACAGCAGTGGAGATCATTTGAAATCGAGCTGTGGTAGTTAATGCAAACATAGCACGCGCACACCTACATACAGGCACGGCTACTTACATTAATCATATGCAGGGCTTTAGAGCTCAAATATAGCACGCATGTGTGGCCAACGCGCGCATAAAATAATGCTCATTAAAAAGCAAAAATGGTTCAAATTGAGCGGGAGTATGGAATGTAACTGAGGATGTGCAAAAATATGTGCATACTAATACAATCGCGAATTTCAAATGTGGTATAAATGGAATGAAAAACTTCAATTTAAAACAAAAATGTAGAATCGCTTTAGTTTTTGAAATTGATTGTTAAGATGCTCTCCCTCAATATTGAGGCCGCTAATGCGGTTTTTATTTCTGCGGCCTAAGATAATTACAATTGCCATAAAAATCATAGTTTTATACAATATATTTTTTATTTCTTAGTATAAGCTCTCTAAAGTGAAGAACACGCGTTATTATGATACCTTTATGCTATGATAAATATTATTTAATTTTTTTTCTAAAAAGTATTCTGCGGCCGCCCTAATCTCACTGTCAACCGAAATCTTCGTCTTTAAAACAGCAAAAGCTTCTTGAAAGCTAGGTTCGGGCAGAAAAATTAGTGATCAATTTTTTTGAGTTCCGTAGCTTTTAAAACATCCCACAAAACTCAAGCGATGTGGAGCGGCGTGTCGTGTTGCAGAAACAGCACTCCACTTGCCACGTCTCTTAAGGATGACTGTCTCACTTGCCTGATACATTAAATTAGCTTTTTGCTAGCCATGGATTATTTGTATGCAGTTCCTTTAATAAAGTAATCAATTACTAAAATTCAGTCAAAATCTTTAAATCCTTAAATCCACTTTAAATCCAACGAAATTACTTTCAAATATAAAATAAGTACTTATTGTACAAATTACACTCTGTGACAAAAACCAAATTTTTTGAATATATGTAGCTACTTTTCCCCTCATTTTATGTCAAAGTCAAGTACAAAAAATTGTACTTATCGCGCCGGCTTTGGGCCTATGGTGCCAATAGTTTCAGTAAAAAATTTTAATGAGGAGCGATAGATTGTTAGCCTAGAGTCGTCTCCCTGCGCACGATGGGGCTGCCATCTTATTTTTAGCTCTTGAGAACAGCATTTCATTCTTCTGTTTTCGACTTAAATCTCATTGAAAGGCGGCACTTCTTTGCCTTATCGATGATGGATTTGACCTTGTAATTATTATAAGATTATACAGAGCCCACTGCCCAACCTATTGTGGCTGTATTCACACCCACTTGGTGACCGATTACACTGTGCGACAGTGAAATTATACTTTTATAGAGACCTAGTACAACTTGTAGGTATAGTAAAACTAAGAAACATGGTATAGGAGAAATTTCCAATACACCCCCAAAATCTCATTTTATGGCCATAAAACCGTTTTTCAGTAGGTTGATGTGAACAATCCCTCCTAACTTCGCCAATTTCCATCCGATTTCGAATTTGTTTTTTTAGTTCGAAAGAACAAAAACAAGCCTTTTTGACAATGTGTTGACAATTTTTCTGAAATGACAACTGACGAGACTGTAGACGGAAGTATTCGGAATTTTTTTATTTTTTCTCTATTTTTTCAACTTTGACATCATTTTTGCGATATTATCCGATATTGAGGATGTTTTTTAGTAGACTACTGTTATAGTGAATTTAATTCTGCGTCGAATGAGCTATATTTGACTGTAATTGAATTAAAATTCATAGAGTTGTGCGAGTTGTGCGAGTTTTAAGATTTAATTTTTTTTACTAATTTTATAGCAAGTGTCAGTATAAACACATCATCAGTACGAAACAGTACAGGTTTAAAATTTTAAAAGATGTCGGGAAAAACTAATCTTCATTTCAAAAATGTTTGCTAGACCTGCTCCGTTTATAAGAGTCATCACTTGTTTTACGTTTCAAGGACCAGCAGTAATCAGCAAGCATGTCGATGGCGTTCTTCCCTTGAAAACGTTTTTCGATGACTCCTATCTCCTGGTGAAATCTTTCACCCTGTTCATCGCTCATCTGGCCCAGGTTTTCCGGGAAAAAATTCAAATGTGAGTGCAGAAAGTGTATCTTGATGGACATATTGCATTCCATTTTTTCGTACGCACTCAAAAACTCTTTGACGACTTCAACATAATCAGAGCTCTTTTTATTTCCAAGGAACTTCTCACACAATGATTTAAAACTTTCCCATGCCCGTCTTTCCACTGCACTGAGCTTACTCGTAAATTTCTCATCTCGCATGAGTTTTCAAATCTGAGGCCCGACAAGGATCCCTAAAATTGTGATGACTCTTATAAACGGAGCAGGTCTAGCAAACATTTTTGAAATGAAGATTAGTTTTTCCCGACATCTTTTAAAATTTTAAACCTGTACTGTTTCGTACTGATGATGTGTTTATACTGACACTTGCTATAAAATTAGTAAAAAAAATTAAATCTTAAAACTCGCACAACTCGCACAACTCTATGAATTTTAATTCAATTACAGTCAAATATAGCTCATTCGACGCAGAATTAAATTCACTATAACAGTAGTCTACTAAAAAACATCCTCAATATCGGATAATATCGCAAAAATGATGTCAAAGTTGAAAAAATAGAGAAAAAATAAAAAAATTCCGAATACTTCCGTCTACAGTCTCGTCAGTTGTCATTTCAGAAAAAATGTCAACACATTGTCAAAAAGGCTTGTTTTTGTTCTTTCGAACTAAAAAAACAAATTCGAAATCGGATGGAAATTGGCGAAGTTAGGAGGGATTGTTCACATCAACCTACTGAAAAACGGTTTTAAGGCCATAAAATGAGATTTTGGGGGTGTATTGGAAATTTCTCCTATACCATGTTTCTTAGTTTTTCTATAGCCACAAATCGTGCTAGGTCTCCATAAAAGTATATTTAATTTTTTTTTTTTTGTCACACCGTGTTATTTATTAGGAAAAACTTATTCGCAGATAATCTCCATATCTGCATGCAATCCAGTATCCGCAACCTGTAACCCGTCCAATAGCCTGTAGCTCAGTAATGGACTGTCAAGCACTGCTTACTCGAAATTTTGAATCGACCCTCAAAATGCAGATTAAGAGTCTTTGTGTATTTATATTCAATGAAAAAATTTCGTATGCCATTCAAAATGAGATATTTAAATGCTTACAGTTGTATATAAAGTGTAGGTATATCTTAAGGAATGCCAGTGTAAGAAGGTAAAATATAAGAAAAATTTTAAATTGTTGCAAAGTTTTCATTAGAATGCATTCGTTGTTGCCTTGTGCATAAGTATACCATTTTCACAGACTTTCCCCCCTAAATGCCGTCCTAAAATTTTTCATAAGAGCGATACATTTTTCAGAGACATTTCCTAACAGATATTCGTTGGCATGGACCTCCTCTGGATGTTGAACAGTTCGGTGAATTTATATTTCCCCAAATTTGATCCACGCTCGTTTTATTGATCTGAAACCGATACGAGATCATGCAAGCGTAAAGATTATTTTGATCCACTTTGTAAATATCTCTCTTTTAATGTTTACTTGTATTCAAACCTTGCAACAGTTCGCTCTCCGTTGTCGGAACAACCTGGATGTATACCCAGCCAAGGACTGTCACTCATGGAGCTTTCTTTAAACATTCCTCTGCTAATTGTCTAAAATGTTTCTGCTGTTACAACAGCAACTTTACTCCAACCGAACTCCAACTATTTCTGAGCCTACTACAAATGCTTCTTAACGTATTTTTCACTTAAGAGAAAGACCGGAAAAAAACAAAAATCAAGATATTCCAAATATTGTAGAATTGTTTCAAATATTTCTAGATATGTACTTAGTCATAAGTTCTGTTACAAGTTATAGATATGAAATTAGAATAGATTTTTAACAAAGTTGGTTTTATTTAATCATGTAAATATTAAAAAAAAAGATAAATATTCGTTCGATATGGTCATCATTTTCTTGTACGCAAGCCTTCAAACGATTAGGCCATCCGCCAATTACACAGTCCTGCGAGGGTGAGTTTCTAGAATGGCTGTACTTGTTTCTTGTAGTTTTTTATGCGCTGAAAACGAATCTGACCTTCAAAATGCTCCATCACGTCAGGATTTTTGGTAAATGAAGCCTAAAAGGTCAAAAAATGGCCATTTTAGCCATTTTTGATAATTTTTTTTGGGATAGAAATAGACGTTATACCCAACGTATACGTAACTGAAACTGTTAATTTCAAAATGTCATAACTTTTTTTTAAAAAATCGTACAATAATTTTAAAAAATGGGTTTTAAAGCTAAAGAGTTGTACTATGCAACCTTTTCGTCGAAAATTGAAAAAAAAAAATTTTCTATCCCAAAAAAAATTATCAAAAATGGCTAAAATGGCCATTTTTTGACCTTTTAGGCTTCATTTACCAAAAATCCTGACGTGATGGAGCATTTTGAAGGTCAGATTCGTTTTCAGCGCATAAAAAACTACAAGAAACAAGTACAGCCATTCTAGAAACTGAAAAAAGTTAAATTTCGCAGGCCTGTGTTATTTGAGACGCTCCAAATTTCTATGAGGCCTTCGAAAGACCATGTTCTCCAATTCTGACCACAAACTGTAGTCCAAAGGATTCAGATCTGGATTTCCAGACGGCCAATCTTCTGCGACTATGAACCCAGAAATTTTGCCATTGCTGAGTAGTTTTTGTTTTATACGCTGGAGCGGAATCTTGCTGGAAGAACCAACGCTTTCCATTGAAGAGAGCGCTGCTCAACTGCTTCACAACTTCTTCTAAGACATCCTTCTGGTGCACTTTTCTCCGATCCTAACCCTTAACCTTTTTTACAGAAATAAAGAGATATAACGCCTTTACAAGGCACTCCTCACCAAACCATTACGGAAGCTGGATAGTGGCCATACTGAACACTTGGAACAACATTTTATGTGTCTCTAGAAGTTTTAGCACAGATTTTGTCATTTTGCTTAATAAAAACTTCTTAAAGAGTGAAAATTGTCTCATCTGTAGAAAGAATATTGTCATGGCCGGTAACCACGTACCACCGAAGAAGCTGCTTCCCTCTGTCGAGTCCAACCAGCAGTTGAGCAACGAAAGGCTTTCATGTGGAGATCATCTCTAATTAGTCTTCACATGGATCTGGTCGAAGCATTTATTTCGCTGTACATGATTTTCTGATTTTTCTCGAACGGCTTTTATGGCTGCACTGGTTCGAAACACGCGACGACGACCACTTCTTTTTCTGTCTGTCACTTCAGACGTTTGAGAAAAAGGATTGATCGTACGGTAAACAAACATTCGCGAACTATTAAGTTTTTCCAGCAATTGTTAAATCTCACTTGCTCTTTTACTACATTTTTGTAACGCAATCACTGCAATGCGTCACAGAATTCATGGTAGCACTAAGTACAAATATCCATTCTTGATTTACACGTTTTTAAAAAAATATTTTTAAGAATCACATTTCGATTTTTCATATATTGCTCAGAAAATGAATTCATATAACGAGTTATATTTTTTTTTCATCGACAAAACTGTGTTACTTTCTCGCTTGGAAATAAAGATTCTTTTGTGAGTGGTTATTTTTTGTATTTTTGACAAAAAATAATCGCTATTTTTTTAATTCGAAATTTGTCATGAAGAATATTTATTATCTTTCGAATTTCATTTTTTTGAACGATGATAAAACTCATTTCTTGAGCATTACTTTTTCTCGCAAAAATAAAAATTAGTTTTTCAGTTTTATTTTTCGGCAGATCAAAAACTCAAAACTTCACTCCTCACCTCAACTTATCTCAAGTCACCTCACCTCAACTCTCGTTATACCTATTTATTGTACATATATACATAAACTGTGTTTTAAAACAATGGCCCAGGGATTTATTTCAAAACAGCGTCCCTACATACGAGTAGGTTACCAGGAAAGTCGTGATAGATACTTGAGGTCATTACTATTCAGGTAATTCGTAATTTATTTGATTAAATGACAGGATGTACGCAACATAACCATTTTCGAGATATTCCATTATAAAAAATAACTCTGTTAATAAATATGGATGCGCATTAGGGCGGGTCGATTTAAGAATCGCTCATTGCTCTGTGAAAATCGTATTCTAGGGATCAAAATAAGAAACTTTGCCGAAGGTACCATACCTCTAAAACGAATTCTGATGTGCCCCAATTTAAAAATATCACCATTTTTGGCCTTTACATGAAAAAATCAGCTAAATGGCTGTGTTTTTTCTTTATTTTTATTTATTTATAATAATATTTATTATTTATTTATAAAAATATCTATTTTTTCTCTTAAGAAATTTATTTAGTCAGAACATATGTAAATGAAAAAATTAATTTAAGTGAGTTATAGAAAAGAAACTAAAATGTTCGACCCAAATTGGGGGACATCAGAATTCGTTATAGAGGTATGGTTCCTTCGGCAAAGTTTCTTATTTTGATCCCTAGAATATGATTTTCACAGAGCAATGGGCGATTTTTTTGCCTCCCCACAAATCGACCCGGCCTAATGCGCATGCCCTTTTTTTATTTTAGTTCAACGTTCCGATATTTTTTCCGACTTTAATTACAGGGTAGGTCAATTAATAAAAAACATCATTAAAACTTTAACCAAGCCCTGATAATTGAAAATGGCCCTTAGTAAAGTTTTTAAATTGACGATTTTCCACTAAGCGTTTCATAATAACAGCAATAAAAAAAAAACAAATTTTGTTTGAAAATTATACTGAAAATTATTTTAAAACTAGTTTGTCCTTTTATCTATCCAGAAAGGTATGATGTTCTAAGGATAATGTAATTGAATAAAGTAAGACTAATGTAACTGAATAAAGTAAAACTAATGTCATTGAATAACTAACAAAACTTATATTCCAAACACTACCTGTTTAGTACCTGGCATAATTTAAACGATCGAAAAAGGTCAGGAGACCTTTAAGATTAATCAGAAATTACCCAAATAATAATCTTCTTATGTATATTGGACGATTTTCGCGGTAACTCTGTGTAATAAAACGCGCGAAACTAACGAGGTCAAACAATAGCGATGCCTTTTTTAATTTTCTAAAGCTGCTTTTATTCAAAAACTTTTAGATCCACGCTTTGCATATTCTGATACATCTGACACCACATGCATTACTTATTTTTATATATTTTAAATTACACTTAAAAATTATGGAAAACACATATACCCACATGCATACATGCCAAAACAATCAAATACAATAGCTCCATCTACATCACCCATACGCCATGTATAACCATCAGCACAAAATCGCACTGCAATCATAATATAGATATATTCATTCATATGCGTTTTCTCTCAAATTCTTCTAGGCGGCACTTTACTATGTAGGAGTGACAGCATAAAAGCAACATTTTCCAGGCACGAGTGTTCTAGGTAATTTTGCAAAATTCAACCAAATCGATTTTTCCATTGAATAATGGATGGCTGCGCGGCTGACTGCCTGTTAGGTTGTTGATGGCGTTTACGAATGCGAAATGTTTCATTTCACTTGAAATGAAACCAAAACAAAGTTTATTTACATAACACAGCATGCTCACATACATAGATATAGATGTATGCATGTACAGCACCAGTATTTGCTTAAAATTTGGATGTTGCTTTTCAGTGTCATAGATTTTGTATGCAAATCGAAGCTAGTGGCTAAGCCGGAACGCATAAAATCACTCAGTATAACATCACAAAGTGTTTAACACCTTCTATGCCAAAAAAAACTCTAACATTTCATGAACAAAAGCGTATGGCGAAATTTTTTTTTCTAATTTCTGATTTGGTTGAACGAGAATGACAATATTTGTAATTACTATGATACGCTGAATTAAGTGAAAAAATGTGTATAACTTGAACAACTAAAAAATATAAGCGAAACTCTGTAAGTAAGTCAGCTAAGCACTTGATTCTGTCCCATTCTTCCTGAGCCGAGCACCGGTACCACGATACGGGTAGTCTTCTATATTCTCAAAGCCACCTTATTTATATTAGCCTATCATTGCCTTATGTATCATTTGGCTGTAAAATACTTTTACTCACCGAACGAAAAATGGATTTTAAACAAAGACCTAAGACAGACGTTGGTGCCAAACCTGGTAAAAAGTTGAGTAAAACGACCGAAATGCCTCAAAATTCAAATGGTTATGATTTTCTTAGAAAATTTACGAGTAGCTTACATGATTTCAAATGGGCAGAAAAACATTTGGTGAGGATGAAAGACCAGGCTAGTCAAAACACCGAAAAATTGCGTGATTTCGTAAAAAAAAAATAATAAATTGAAGTTACCTTAGGCTAGAGATCCAGCAGAAAAGATTTCCAAGATTTCATGTTATTTTTAAAATATTCCCCAAGATTTATTCAAGAATTCATCTTGGAAATTGAAAAGATTTTATTGTAATCAAGTTTTACAAACAAAATTTTACTTCTATCAATTCGATATTTTTGGGGTACTCGGGATTAAATCAAACTAATTCTTGAATTTCCGCTACCTGACAAAATCTCAGACCAATACATAGCGTTTTAATTGAGTCTTTAAGTATTTCAATACTTGAAAAACACCAGCTTTCAGATGACAAAAAAAATTGATTGTTCGGTCAAGAGTTGTTAGTGAATTTTTGCAAAAAATAAAATATGATAGTTCGATGAACCATTTACCGCACTCCCCAAATTTGACATCTTACGACTATTATCTATTTCACAATCTGCATTTCCGAATCAGTTAAAGCCATTCAAGATGATGTGGCCACTATCTTAAAGAAATTTCCCAAACAGGACATCTATCAATATCCTTTGATAATATGGAAAATGTATGTCGAATATGAGAACCTAACTATTGCCTGAAAAAAATATTTACCCTAAAATATACGCCAGATGTTCAGATTTCTTCTTTGAAGATTTTTATATTTTTTAAATTATGCATTATATTGTAATATCATTCATAGCTAATACTAAAATATAACTTGTGGTTGTCGTGTTATTCTTCTTAATTGGCGCGATAACCGATTACGCGATTATAGCCAAGTTTAAAAAGGCGCGCCAGCCGTTTCTCGTGCTCACCCTCAGCAGTTGGACACACCGAGTGAAGTCAAGACCTGCTCCACCAGATCTTTCCAACGCAAAGGAGTCCTTCCTCTTCCTCTGCTACCACCAGCGGGTACCGCATCAAATACTTTCAGAGCCGGAGCGTTTGTATCCATTCGGTCGACATGACCCAGTCAACGTAGCCGCTTGGTCTTTATTCGCTGCGCTATACAGCTCATCGTTCCATCGCCGTCGCCAACGTGCAAAGGTCCAAAAATCTTCTGTCAAGAATCTTTCTGTCAACATTCCAAGGATATTGACACCGCCCAGGCTTCTACGTCATACAATAGCACGGGAGAGCCTTATAGAGTGTTAATTTTATTCGTGGATAGAGGACTTTCCTACTCAGTTGCCTACTTAGTCCAAAGTAGCACTTGTTGGCAAGAAAGATTCTACGTTGGTTCCTAGATAAACGAAGTCTCTTACAACTTCGAAATTATAACTGCCATTAATGACATGAGCGATGCGTTCATCACCAGACCCATTCGCTTTGCTTCTAACAGCGCGGTTGTTAAGGCTGATGATGTCATTTTGTACGATCTTATAAAAGATTATGCCTGAGCGATAAAGTTTTGCAGCGCGCACGATCTTTTGCAGCTTCAGTTTAAAGAAGTCACACGACAGCGACTCACCCTGTCTGGAACCTCGTTTGACATCAAAGAACTCGGAGAGGTCTTCCCAATTCTGACGGCGCTGCTGGTATTGAGCAACGTCATTTTGCATAGCCGTATTGGTGTCTGCCATAAAAGAAGCTACTCATACAAAATATCAGCCATTCGGATTCGGCTTAAAACTGAAGATCCCTCCATTTGTGGAACAACATCAAGGTACACATCACAAATAAGATCACGAGCTCGGCCAAACACCAAAAAAGGGTGTAAGCGCCAATTAGATCAGGGATCATAGGTCCGAAATGCGCATCCTACAAAAGTGACAAGGAATAAGTTATCGTTGTATGAGCTGGCGCGATTCCAATTAGGGAATTCCAATCAATTGACAGGAATATTGGAATAAAAACAGTCATCTTTTATTCTCAGCTCACTTTGAGAGAAACCGTCAAACTTCTAGAATGCAGCATAGATAGGACCGGGATCCATGCATCTCAATAAACCTAGCAAGCAGGGTGACTCACGCTCACCATCCGTAGTAACTCACTCGAAAAGAGTTAAAAATATTGGAGAACTTCGCTGGAGCTCAACGTTAATCTGCTCTGTGTACCAGAGCATTGCTGGGTTCCAAGAAATTAAGAAGCAGTCGAGCGAAAGTGGGGTCACAGGTTGAGAATAAGGCTAGAGCAACTACTAACAGCAGGCAGATTATCGTCTGCTAAATATCGTGTGCTCTTTGGTCAACAAAATACAAAGAACTTACTAAGTCTGTCAAAAAAGAACTCATGGCTTCTCATGTGAGTACTAACTGGACTATTGACTACATAGCGGAGGTAAAGAAGTAGCCAAATTCATGCAGAAAAATTAGCTATTCTGTGTAAGCTAGTTTTGCCCACAAAATACCGCTAAGATTATTAGCTTGTCAAATTTTTATGACTTGAATTAATTCCACTTACGCTTTCAAAACCATAAATTTTACGATTAATATGAAGTAAGCCACTACGGCACTTGATATTTGTAGCACACAAACAAATATGCATAGACGTATGCATGTATGCATATATCATGTGTAAGGATACAAGCAAAAGGCACCAGGATACGTCGTTATAGTAATGCGAGTATATTCTGGTCACATTATGGTTTGTGTTTCCTTCCTTTTTATTGTTGTTGTTTTAGTAAAAATTGGAACCCATAAACATTTAAAACCATTTACAAATCCACAAAGCAGCTGGACATTTATGGGGAATAAAAAACATAACCTTTCTACGGATGTATGTATTTATGTGTACAAATTGCCGCATGGATATGTATATGTACCACATCGAAATATATACCATATAGGGATTGACAAATTATTAAGCCCAGTTAGACCTTTTATTATTTCCTTACCGTAAACAGGTTTAAAAGCTTTTCTCCAGCTCCCGAGGCTTTCTTAAAAGAAGGCACCAGAATTTCGGGTATTTTTAAATAAACTTTTAATCAAGTCCACTTCGCCAGTTCAAGAAAGAAGGCAATAGTGGAAGAAAACACATAACACCAGCACGAGTAGGAAAGTATCGAATTTCCGCCTAAAAAATTAGTTTAATGGTGCAGTATATCACTTTCCAGGTGAACTGTCAACCAGAAGTTGGCAGTGGAACCCTGGTTCTGTGAAAATACCTCAGTTGACTATTAATGCAATGAAGAAAAAATGACTCGATTGGATTCAATAACGGCACTAGCTGAGAATTGACTACTAGAATAAGTTTTTTTATTGTGATTTTAAATAATGTATTTCAAAATTTGAAAACCTACTTACTCGGCCTTGCTTCTCAGCTAAGTCTAGCCTCGAAGTTCTAGTTGACAAGCTTCATTAGGCGACGCTGACTGTATCAGAGAAAGGGTAAAACACCCTGCTAGAGTAATGGTTTGTATGTTTGTCAGGAGAATACACTCCTCATCATACTTATCACACTAATTTATACTTCATGTTCATTCACTTACTAACGCAGAGACCGGCCGGTGACATGTTGGAGCAGACACTAATTTGACTCAAGTAGCGGAGTAGATTACAACTAAATAAGTGAAGTGTAATTAATATTGAAATAAAGACTATAACTGCTCTTTCTCGTAATTTTTTCCGGTGTAATTATCAAATCACCCAGATTGATATAAAGAGGTGATAACCGACAAAATAAGCTTTAAAAGTTAATTAATGTTTGACATGGCAATACCAAAATAGCAGAAGTTGTCAAACAGTGCATAGAGAGCGGGGCGAGGTGTAAAAGTCATAATTCAGGCGAGCATAAATGTCGTTAAGTACTAATTTGTACTAAGTACCACAAATAGGAGGAGGAGCTCCGCCAAACCCTCAAAAAGGGTGTAGGTGCCAATTAATATACATTATCGAAGTATATTGTGTATTTCTTTTTCGTATAACGGTACTTATGTTGCATTCCACATAATTGTTTTATATTGAGTTGGGGAATAAATTCATAGTGTTTTCATATTTTCTTTTTTTCACAACGATTTGTTTACTGTTTGGCAAAGGATTAGTAATCATATCGATAGAACTTTTTCTGCTCTACAAAACTATCTTAGTTGTATCTTTCAGTTATTTAATATTTTATTAGTTTTGAGGCTTAGAAATCAACGTTTTTGTCACCTGCTCTTCTTTGCTTTTTATCGAGGTCAAAAAGCTGCCCAAGCAGCCCGGAACATTTGCGACGTGTATGGAGAAGTTGTCATAGGCGAGTCTACAGCACGGAAATGGTTTGCAAAGTTCAAAAATGGTGAATTTGGAGTCGATGACAAATTCTGCAGTGGAAGGCTTTCTGAATTCGATGAAGAACGTCTGAAATCACTTTTGAAGGAGAAGGTCACCAAACCAATCGTGAATTGACGAAAAAAATGAACTTCGTTCATAAAACGATTCTCAATCATCTACCGAAAAATTGCAAGCCTGAGTACCTCACGAGCTTAACGAAAAGAACAAAGTAAATTGTTGCTCAGCACCTTGCCGGCCATCGAGCAACACACAGTCATAAACAGCGCTTTTTGTACCGAATCGTCAAGGGAGATGAGAAATGGTGCCTATACATCAATATGAAGCAAAGAAAGGAGTGGGTGGCTCCAGGAGATACGCCAAAGCCGAGATTCAAGCCGGATCATCATCCAAAGAAGATCATGATAAGTGCTTGGTGGGACTGAGATGACACGGTGCACTAGAAAATGCTCGAAAAGAATGCCACAGTCAACAGAGAGCCCCACATCGCCCAGTTACACCGCGTGAATGAGACTATTCGACTGAAAAGACCACATCGATATGTTCAAACCATACTCTTTCACGACAACGACAGGCCCCATGTTGCACAAGTCATCAAAGCCGCACTCCAAACCGATTACCATCTTTTCCGCTCCCTATCAAACCATATTCGATAACAAAGACGTTCTTAAAAACTGGCTCAACAACTTCTTTAGCACCAGACCAAGCGGTTTTTGGTTGAATGGCATCAACAATTTGGTCAAGAGGTGGAAAGAGGTTGTAAACAGCAACGGCGAATTGATATTATTTTTATTTTTTGTTTAAATAAAAGTATTCGGTAAAAAAAAACGATCGTATCCCCCAACCTAATATTATTAAAAAAAATTTCACCTAATTTAGGACTGATACAGGATATTATGGTCAATCCTAATAATTTGGTAACCTACACTGTGCCAAATGTAAGTGTACACCAATGCCGTAGCCAAGTGGGTTTCGCGCATGGCTTATCTATAGTAGGTGCTGGGGTCGATCTTCATGATGAATATGAAAACTAAAACATATAGAGAAAGTTTTATCTCAGCAAGAATGACATAAGAACCAAATGTTGATGACTTTTTCGAGCGCGCCTTGAAGCGAGTGACGATAAAAAAGCAGGATAAAGTGATCGTCCAACTTTTTAAGCGGGACCCTTCTTTGCGACTACGTCAAGCACGATCGGTTCTTGCTAAAAAGGGAATAGATGTGAGTATCAACACCATCGAACGTCGACCGAGTGAAGGAGGCAAATATATCTTGCCGTCCCACATCATCATAACCACTGCTCTCAGAAAAACACATTGAGAAATAACAAAACAAGAAAATGGCGTCGCGGTATTAGACTGGCCTTCCCAGTCCCCAGACGCCAACCCCATTGGCCAGTCCGTGATTTAAAGCAACTCGTGCGTCAGGTTCACAAAATCTGGTCCTCTTTGTCGACGAGCTACGTATAAAAGCTGGTTCAAAGCATGAAGAAGATGTTAGGCTATACTCGAAAACAATGAATACTACACGGCTTACTGTGTAGTTGCGACTCATAGTTTTGTACTTACTTTCATGTAAAAGAAATTTAAGTATATATATTTTATATTTCATGAATAATGCGGTTCCTTTTTTCTGACACTGGATTCTAACAAGGTTGGGATCGCAGAACGTGACTATGTAGTATAAGTAGGTATATAAATTCAAGGTGTCCGGTAGCAGAATTAGGTTTTAAATTTAAAGTTCTTCCCTAATCGCTGCGCGTATGAACGGGGAGGGGACCGTGTTAGCTTCGTTATTCGTGCGGGGTTACTTAGTCACGACGTCGCAGTGGGCGGGTGCGTTCGTAATCGAGGTATAATTTAAGGCCAATGATTCGTTCGCAACTGCTCGTTGTGGAATTTGTTCACATTACAATATTCGACGTTTACGTGATACCCCAAGTGCAGATTTGATTCGTTCATGGCTGCGAAGTTTCTGGGCAATAAGTTCGGTGGCAAACAGCCCACGGCCGAGTCCCACACGGACATCGAGAACAAATTAAAATATTGATCTTAGCGCTTCAAGTTTGCGCGATAATCCGCGTGAGTCCGTGCGCAAGAGAGTGGCTGCCCTGCGAGTTCCAAAAACTAGTGTGCGTAAAATTTTTAGGAAGGATCTTAGACTTCACTTCTTCAAAATTCAAATCGTGCAAGCGCTTAAATCTAACAAATAAAATCTGCGTAAAAATGTATCGGTACAATGAGCGAGCGATCGATTTTGTACGGCACCCACTATTTTTTGAAGTGATGAAGCCTATTTTGATTCAAACGGAAGTGTAAATAAGGAAAATTGCCACTATTCACAGTCGCAAAGTGTCCGTTTGGTAGGCATCACTAAGCAGAGGAATATTTAGACCATTTATAGTTTTTTTTTTTTGAAAATGGTCGAGGGCAAGCAATTTTTGTGAACAGTATCTCTTACCGGCGCACGCTGAACTATTATTTTCTGCCAGTAATGAACAAACATCCTTCCTTCAGGACACACATATGGTTTCAGCAAGTTGGTGTCATGCCACACCCGGCCAGAGAGACTATGGCAATACAGTGTGATTTCTTCCCTAACAAACTGATAAGCCGTCTCGGTGACATATCCTGGCCACACAGGTCGCCCAATCTCACCCCTAAGGACTTTTTCTGTTGGGATATCTCAAAAATAAAGTCTATGAAACAATCTCAGCGATCATCTGAGCAGTAAAAGAAAATATCGTTCACGATTAATAGCATGTCGATATCACTTCTCTAACGAGTTGCATGGAGGATAAATTCCGAGAGCGTATCCGACGTAACGGTCAACATTTAGAGAAATAATTTTAAAAAATGAAATCCAAGACTAGTGCGGATTTTTGATGGTTTTTGAAACAAACTTTTATCAATAGTAATTCTGCTACCAGACTCACTGTATTTATGTGTATGAACCTACTCAAGTAAAGTATGGGCAAAATAGAAGCTCACTCTAATCAGTACACTTGGTCGTGAGTGTATACATGGTCCCCCTTATGCCTGAAACGTGAATCTGAAATGAAAAATGAAAATGTTGGGAAATCAAGTTTGAAAATTTATTGCTCTGGGAAAATTAGAAGGTTTAGTTTCTGATACAAAAAGTAATTTGTGACGCCCATGTATGTATGGTATTCTGGGTTTTTAGTTTAACATAGAGCATCCAAAGGTTAATTAAGTCAACCCAGTATTTCAAAATTGTGGAATTAGCACGTTCATGCTTCTGGCATAAGGAGGACAATATTACATCAAATATTAATGCGAATATCCTGCTTTCGATCCTACTTTTTTTCAAAAGCTGTAAGTCTTTCAGAGCGCTTTTTGTAAGTTTCTCCTTTTCCGGGAAAACACCAAGAACCAAATTGTTGGGCCTAACTCTTTGAAGATGGCACGCGCACTCTATACTCTACTGTGCCGTTACAAACAAATGCCAGTATATGCTTAAATGCCTATACTGTTGTATATTGAATGCCTCAGGCTTTGCCAGCGCAAGGCACTTAAAGGTTTATGCTAGTCCATTTTATTTGCCAGTAGAGCTATGGTTTTTCTTTGTTGCATTTATTGTTCTCAGAAACCAACTTACACACATTCACAGGTTTGCATATACGTAGGTGTGTGTGTAGAAACGCACTCGCCTGGCATTAACACCGCCATGAAAGTCAATCGAATCGTCGGACATTAAGTAAAAGAAGCTTGGCTTTAAAACAGCAATCATTGCGGGTGTGATAGGCGAGAATAGTATTGTATATAAATGCATCTGTATGTTCCGGTAAGTGTGCTTAAGTGCGTGACAGGGTAATAAAAAATAACAATAATCTTTAGGAAAATAACACAAAATCGTGTGGGCATTTGGTATGCAACAAGAAGGACGAAGAAATCGTAAATTACAATAGAAACCTTCTGGGGCTAAAATTAACCAACTTAGCTTTATGTATGCTTATATATGTATACATCTGTGTATGTGTGTATGTCATTAAGCGTCTGCAATGAAAGAGAAACAACAAACGAAAACAAGAATAGAAAGATAATCACCATAATGTGGAAAAGTAATCAAATTGTGTAGAAAAAATGGAAAAACAAATCATATTGTGATAGCCTCGCGATAAGATTCATTGTCGCATGTCGCACAAATAAACAAAGGACATTTGTAATCGAACAACTACAACAATATGAAGCGATACGCGTATCATTCATACATACAACCCGTCGTAAAAAAATACGCATTAGCATTAAAAAAAATTTGTAGATCGTAAAATTTATAATGGCGTTTAACTTTTTTTGATCCTATTATCATTCTTTATTATTTTCTAATTTTTTTTTTTATTTATTAAAAGTAAGCTGAAAATCCCTTGCTAACAAACGGAAATGGGCTGATGAATTGAAAAATTTTCTAGCAAATTACAATATTTATTTAAAAAATAATGATGCTGTAAAAACCTATGGCACTGGAAGCGCGGAATTAACCACCATAAAATAATGTATTGGAAGGAACAAAAGATTGAAGGTATCCTGTCGTTGCCGTAAAAACGGATGCAAGTTATGTTTATGTAAATTTTTTTTTTTTTTTAATTTTTATGTAAATTGAGAGATTTTTTCGAAAATTCCTGTTATTCCCACTAGTGTACGAAAAACTTGTCGTATTTTATATTATAACAAATCTCGAATGAAATATTGTCGCTTCGAATATAACTCGTATAGGCAAAAGGGTACTCAAGAGTCAACCCTGGCAGACATTGAACAGAAATAACGCGTAAGTCTTTTTCTGCAATTTATATGAGTTTTTCACATCTTTGGCAGGCGAGAGATAAAATATCCTGTTACTGAATTTCTGTATCTTACTGATATTAATTTTAATTTGCATCAAAATAAAACCTATTTATAACAATAAAATGCTTTACTAAAGTGGACAAAAAGTTCTATTATAAGGTTTATATGGTTCATAATTTTAATTAATTTTTTCGGGTCAACAGCTGGCACAGCACTCATACAACATTAAGTCCATTGTACTGCACTCGGATTCCCTTTTATTTTCTTTAAATCTACTCGACTTCCGAAGAAATCTGAGTAGATCTTGTGGTGTCATACAGCCGTGGTCGCTTCTTAACACATCAGGGCCAAAGACCTCAAGCCTGATTCAAGCCTTACCCTTTGATTGGATGTAGGTTGGCGCACTGCCCCAGGCTGTCGAAGAAAGGAGCTCCCAGAGACCTTAGTCGTCTAGCTACCAAACCCGGGCATTTACAGAGAAAATGCTCTACAGTCTCCTTCTCTGAAAGGTCCCCACAGCTTCTGCAATGGGGGTTAAATGATAACCCTAGCTTTTCCGCGTGTGTGCCGATCGTCCAGTGACCGGTAAAAACACAGCTACGAGTTTGGAAATTGAATGGCGAGGAGTCCAAAGAACTTTCTGAGTGCTTCGTATATCGTATGGAGGCCAAAAGGTTTTCGAAATAGCACATGAGGAAATAGAGCTCCATCTTTTCTGCGCTTTCCTGAGAAATAATTTGTGCAGGTACCCTTTAACAACTGTCAAGGCGATGCCGATGACAAGGTAGGAGGTCTCTGAGGCCAATTCAGTCCCCTTCCTGGCAAGCTCATCAGCAATTTCATTTCCCTCTATGTTCCTATGTCCTGGAACCCAGATCAGAGAAATGTTACCTGTACACCCAAGAGAAATCTCAGATAAACATTAACAGAATTTTAATAATAGTTGTAATAGGAAACTTTTAACGTTGTTTGCCATTATGAAAAGAATTTCTTTTCTTGGAGCTGAAAATATTCAGCTGGCTTCTTTAGTTAGTGCTTTGAATGGTAATAAAATACAGCTCATTCAAAAATTTAATACTCAACACACTGATAATAGGTCAATGCAAGCAAAACTTAGCTATAAAAAACTAATATATCAATGTATCATTAGACATTTTTTTTAATTCATTTCATTTTTTAAATTAAAAAATCTGTTGTAAAATTAAAAATTAACTAACTTGAAACCAAAAATTGTGTTATCTTTTCGAACCGCAAAACTTATTATACAAGCTATGTATATTAGTATATGCCAGAAAAACGTTTCAATAGAGGTTACAAATTCACAAAAATGTCATTGTAAGCGTCGCCGCAATATTCACCTTTCCACAAATAATATTATATGGAATGTACATTTTTTTTTTATTGAAACATATATATTTAATAATTATTCATTTACATTTTATATCATTACACCTAGTCTTTAGAACTAACAAGTAATATTTTTTAACGATAAATTTAGAAATTCTACTATATGTTGTTAACCACTAAATCCTGTGGTTTTTTCCTTTTTAGAAGTCTTGTGTATAGCTCTTTATCATTTAAAATAGAAGCTTCGGAGTTGAGGTGATTTAGCAGCCGAGTGGCATGTTTCGCTGCCATGATGGTTATTGCGTCAGACACAGTTAATTAAGGTCCCTGTGTAGGTCGATATTTCTCACATACCAGGATGCATGAACAATATTTCTTAAAATTTTATTTTGTATGCCTTGAGCTACATCGATATGATTTTTGATTGCACACCCCCAAAGTTGGATGCCATATGTCCAAACCGGCTTTAACATTTGGTTATAAATAAGCAGTTTGTTGCTCGTTGAAAGTTTGGAATGTTTTCCAATAAGCCATTTAATTTTTTGGTATTTTATATTTAACTCTTTTGCTTTTATTTTTATGTGTTCTTTCCATTTCAGCTTTGTGTCAAGTGTCATTCCCAAATATTTTGCAGTGTTTGCATATGGTACTAATTTGCCGGAAATTTCTAAAGGTGTATAGTTAACGTTTTTATTTGTAAAATTTATATGTGTTGATTTGCTTTCATGGAGTTTAATTCTCCATTTGTTGGTCCACTCAACAATTGCATTTACCGACAATTGCAGATTCGCGGTTGATTCTGTTTCATCTTCACTAGTTGCTAAAATACAGGTATCATCTGCAAATGTAGCTAGTGTGCAGTTTGCTGGTATGGGTACATCCGCTGTATACAACAAGTACCTACAAAGTTGGGGTACTCCGGCACAAATTTTTTCATTGAAGAATATTCTTGACCAATTTTAACTCTGTACTAACGATTATTAATATATGACTCCATCGTCTTGGTAAATTGTGGTGGAAGCAAGGTCTTTAACTTGTAAATTAATCCTTCGTGCCAAACTTTATCAAACGCCTGTGCGACATCTAAGAATATGGCTGCGCAGACTTTCTTCTTCTCTAGCGCTTCTTCTATAACATATGCAATCGGATGAACTTGATCTGTAGTTGAGTGATTTACTCGAAAACTAAACTGATGTGAGGGGATAAGTTCCTTTAATAATATAATATGTTTTAGTCTTGTCGAAAACAATTTTTCAAAAAGCTTTCCCATTATGGGTAACAATGAAATAGGTCCGTACGAGCTTAATTCATTAGTATCTTTACCGGGCTTAGGAATCATTATTATCTCTGATACTTTCCATTGTGAAGGGAAGTACTTTAGTTTTAAGCAAGCGTTCATTACACGTAGCAATTTTCTTTTGGTGAGCGGTTTTTTAAAACTTCAGATGTGATGGGATCAAAGCCAGGCGATTTCTTAAGCCTTAATTTTTTTTATTTCATTAAGCAATTCTCCGGTTGTAATCGGTTGGATCCTGCACAGTTGAAAGATCATTAAAAGTGTTAGTACGTTCAATTGGCTGAAGAATTTTTTCTAAGTGCAAGGCAAACGCCCCTGTCTTCTCAAAATCATTTTTTCCCCCAAATACTATTACACAATCTTATAGGTGGATTGTGGCAGATAGGTTGTTTCATATGAGCTGTCATTTTCCATAGGGAGTAATCCGTTGTTTTGTCTCGCATTAATCTCATAATTTTATCATTTTATTTTGTATTCTTGAACTCTATAATATTGTTGGTAAGAAGTTTTGTAAGAAAATTGAGCTCAGTTTTGTATTCAGGAAACCGTAATATTCGCCACTTTTCCCTTATTTTTCTTTTCTCGGGTAAGATTTTTAAAATCTCAGCTGGATACGATTCGCGGCAGTATTTCTCTTGAATTACTGGTGTGCTCATCCAAGTAGCATTTTGAATTTGCGTCGAAAAGTCTTCAGGTTCATTATCAATGTCTTCAGAACTCTGTATTATGCTTTTTACGTCTATTTTTTCATCGATAATATTTTTGAAGTAATCCCAGTCAGTAAGTTTGTTTAGTAGGGAGATATTGTGTGTAATTTTTTTTAATTCCCCTCCAATGGTGACAAAAATGGGTCAATGGTCTGAGTTTAGTTCGACTCCATCTTCAATAAACATTAGGTTTCTCGGAATATGTTTTGTAAAAACGAAATCGATTAAATCGGGTGTTTTAGACGGGTCTGTTGGCCAATATGTTGGATTACCCGTAGAGATAATATCACAGCCTAGTTGTTGGGAGGCATTCAATAACTCGCGGCATTTACTAGTTGTTAAACGGGAGCCCCAGTTTACATGTTTTGTGTTCACAAATCTTCCTTTATGTTTATTTAAAAAAAAAATTGTATTGATCACATTTAATATTTTGTCTTGGTGGACTATATATGGATGTAATGGACAAACTCGTATCGTTTAGCTTAATGTTGACTGGAATTCAGCAGTACTAATCTTTTCTTCCTCATAATGTTCTAAAGATTTTTTTACCAAAATGGCACTGCCTCCTCTAGCATTATTTAGAGGAAGAGTAGAACAATATATAAAATAATTTCTGAAATTGATGAACATTTGCTTTATTAGGTGAGTTTCTGATATAAGACAAATGTCGATTTCTCTGTTTTCAAGAATAAGTTCAAGTTCCTCCTTTTTCTTCATAATTCCATTTGCATTCCAGACCATAACTTTGACGGTCGTTTTCATGTTTTTGATTTTTTGGTGTCTTGCTTTTGTTCAAGCTTTTCAATTCTTGCTCCTTTAACTTCGACAGAATTTGTTCAAGAGCATTGGATTTACTTGGTATGCTGTTGTTATTCTTTTCAGATACGACTTCTGCGAAGCTTCTATCTGGTACAACAGTAGCATTTACATTAAGAACTGTTTTTCTTGTGTTGTGTTCATTTCTATTTTCGGTGCTTTTATTACGCAGTTTTTGAAGATGTTTTGCAACTTCGCATCCTCGATAACTGGCTGGATGTTACACAGTTACAACACTTAGGCGGTATGTTCATAATTTTATACTTAAATAAATATAGTTCAACGACAATGAGACCAGTTTTGATTATTATTGTTTTTTTTTTTTTGATTTTTTAAATTTGTTGTAAAAATGTGGTGCACTCAAACACTAGTACCATATAATTCCAGAATCAAGACCGCAAGCTTCAAACAAGATTTATAAAAATTAAACAAAATATGGTGATTCCATTATATTTTCTACAAATTTTATCGCCGCTATACTAATGTTGAATTTCCTCTTATTTTCACTTCGTTATGAGTTTTCAATTCAAATTTTTTTGTGGAAAGCACAACATACATTTTTTTCTTTAAAGTACTTTAAAAAATACAGAACTATGGTCCTAACTGAATTTGCCTACAGAATATTAATAGCCTGTATATAAATTTTATATTATTTTGTCGTACAGAGTTTCAGAAATACAAAATTATGACCCAAAGGTAATTAAGCCGTTTAGAAATTTAAACTTTTTACCCAAAAGAATACTGCAATGCAGAATTTTTGGCCGTTCCCATTTTAGGGTTAGATGATCGTTTTTTTGTTCCAAAAATGCCTGTTATAATTAACAGGGGATGAAACTTTCTCTACCGGCTCTTAGTCCAATGCTTACTGCCAATAAATATGTTTCTTTCTTTACTTTGTAAAGAAATGTTTCTCAATGTAACAATAACAATGCTCTTATTTTTATTATCTTTGTATCTACGCAAAGTAAAGTATTAAATTTAAAACTTTTGTAAAACTAATTTTTCACTTTAAAACCATACCTCCGAGCATTTACATTCTCTTCTTGGACTGGCATAGCAGCTATCTCTCATTTTATTGCACGCAATTATTTGTTTTTGCTTTGTAGCTGTAGTCATAAATAAATTTACCACAGGTCCTGCAATTAAAGTTGTCGGAGTAATACCAAAGCACGTCCAAATACTTCATTCATACAAATAATAAATATACGAGTATTGTAATATCATCTTCCGTTTTGTTTCCCATTTTCTGGTTCATGCCACCACCCTTTATTTGTTGCATGAAAATAATCCCAATAAATTTTACGAAAATCTTTTTTATGGTATTTTTGTTTGTGTTTTTGCTTCCTGCCAAATTTTACTGGTTTCTACTGCTTGGTCATATTGATAAAAACGGGCAGCAATTGTGTAATTGTGTGAGTGGTACCTTTTTTGCTCAATTCTAGTGGCGCCGTTTATATTTGTCGTTCGCACTGTTATGCTGGCCTTTGTGTAGGTAAGTTGTCTTCATTTGCCGGATGTGCAGCTCCCGAATTTGATTTAACGGCAATAAAACCACCTGCGAGCAGCAATCAAAGTCTCGGTAGTGTGAGTGCAACAGACAACAATACAACACCCACTTGTTATGTTAGAGCTGGAGGCTGACTGTTGGATGTGCAGGTTCATGGCACGAAAGGTGGGCATGTCTACGTGCCAAAACAACAATGTTAATAGCCATTGCACTGCGTTGCGGACAGACGTGTGCACTTAATGTGAAAATTTATATATTTGTTTGCCACATTTTAGCTGACAGCGAAAGTGTTTTTATCAAGAGACGGGCGAAAGATTGTGGTGCGGGTGAAAGTGTTTCAAATATTTCCATATTTATATGGTGCATGTGTAATAAGCTTAAATAGTTGAACATTTTTTTTTTTGTATTTGGGTGTATGTATTCATTTCCTCTTCATTTCGTCCTACAAGCTGTAACTGCTACAACTAAATTCCACAGGTGTCTGATAACAGGCATTGAAATACGTGCATTTCGGGCTATACGAGTGTTTACTCCTGTATACACTGTGATCAGCGATAGACCATGTTGTTGTTATTGTTGTTGTTGAAGTGGTTGAGTATTTCCACTGAAATAATCCTAATTAGTGACCAGCACCGTTTTACTACCACCGTCTTCGTAGAATGATGTTTGTTTTGTTTATTTTTTGTTTTTTTGTTCTAAGTCAAATCCATTTAGTGAGGTCCAAATATAGCAGAAAATTCTTTATCTCGATGCCTGAGATTTCATTAATTTGCTGCAAGAAAGGCTTACCAAAGGAGCGGTCCTAGCTAGCCCTGGACGTTCACATAAGTAGTGGAAAAGACTTTCCTTCGCTCCTTCCGCTTGACAGCTTCTGCAGATAGGTTTGAAGGGTAGATTGAGTCTAGCTGCATGATCCCCTACTTTCCAATGGCCTGTAAGGGTTGCAGTGATGCGTGAGATGTTTCGCCGATAGCATCCTAACAGATCATTCGTCCTCTGGATTTTGTATGACGGCCACGTGTTTTTTGTTGTAATACATGTAGTTAGTTGCTTCCATCTTCTTTCGGCTAAAGCAGGATAGTGTGAAGCAATTTATTGTGTTTCGTGGGGTGGTGACTGCCACCGCCTCTGCTATGTCTAGTGTCGAAACTTTTCTTGCTAGCTCATCCGCTATCTCATTACCCCGTATGTTCCTGTGACCGGGAATCCATATCAAAGCGATTTTAAGCCAATGACTAAGCAATTCTAGCTCCTCTCTACACTTTAGGACTAGTTTGAATGAAATGGAGATGGAGTCTAAGGCCTTTATAGCTGTTTGACTGTCTGAGAAGATAGTTACTCTTGCACCAACTTCCTTGTAGAGTTTAAGTGATTTGCATGCTTCTCTGATCGCCAACAGTTCTGCCTGGAACACGCTGGCACAGTCAGGAAAACGAATTGACTGAGATAGGTTGAGCGGCTCCGAATAGAAGCCAGCTCCCACACCACAGTTCATCGTAGAACCATCGGTATAGATTTCGATATCGTATCTTCGAATCACCTTCCCTTTGCTCCATTCGGCTGTCGGTGGAAAACGTACGGTAAAGTATTTCTTGAAGTTAAGGTCGGGGACTGTGTTGTCTTATTTGCTTTTGAGCAGCGAGGGTCCTTGTAGGAGAATCTTACTGTGACCGTACGACCTTTTTGTCCAGCTTCATATGTCTCTGAGAGTGGCGATTGTTTTGATGTGTAAATCTAATGGTAGCAGATGAGTTGGTATATTGAGCGCTTCAGTAGGACTGGTGCTAATCGCTCCTGTAGTTAAGATACACCCTGTTCTTTGTATCTTGTTCAGCTTAGTTTTGTTGTACTTCTTTTCTGTTGCAGGCTACCAAACTAGTTCCGCATATGATAGTATTGGCCTTACAACGGCTGTGTGGGACCAATTGATTTGTTTTGGTTGGAGACTCCATTTTTTACCTAACATTCTCTTACCATCTAAGTGCCATCAAATTTTGTTTTCGGAATGAAATTTCGGCTGCGGAAACGTTTAGCATGTTGCAGAAGGCATTTGGTGATTCGACCATGTCGCAGAAAAATGTTTATAAGTGGTACAAAGACTTCAAAGAGGGTCGAGAACGTGTTGATGACTTGGAGCGCTCCGGACGACCATCGACGTCAACAGATGACCAACACGTCAATAAAGTGAAGGAGTTAGTGCTCAAAAATCGTCGGTTGACTGTTGAAGACCTTAGTAGTATGATCGGAATATCAGAAGGATCTATAAAAACTATTTTGAAAGACCATTTGGGTCTACGAAAAGTCAAATCTCGTTTGGTACCGAAAACTCTCATTTTCTTGGGAAAAAGTCGTCGCGTTGATGTGTGTGAAACAATGCTTTCAGACTATCAGGACAAGCTCAAATGCATCATTACGGCAGATGAGACTTGTATTTATGCTTATGACCCTAAGGCAACCGACCAATCAAGCGAATATCGTGCTAAAGGCGAGGGACGTCAAAGTCGAAAAGAGCACGTCAAAGTCGTTCAAAAATAAAGGTCATGATGACAGTTTTTTTCGATTTTCGTGGTGTGGTGCACTATGAATTCCTTCCACCTGGCCAAATTGTTAATAAGGAATATTATTTGAGCGTTATGCGTCGTTTACGTTAAGCAATTCGTCTAAAAAGACCAGAAATATGGGCCAACAACTCTTGGTTTTTGCATCACGATAATGCACCGTCTCGCACTGCACTCGTTCTTCGTGACCATTTCGCGAAAAATTCCACGCATATCGTTCCGGAACCACTGTATTCGCCTGATTTGGCTTTGTGTGATTTTTGGCTATTCCCAAAACTCAAGGCACCACTGCGGGGAACGCGTTTCGAGTCGATTGAGGAGATAAAAGCTGAATCGAAGAAGGTGCTGATGGCTATACCGGAAATGGACTATTTGGCATGTTTCGGGGATTGGAAAAATCGTTGGCATAAGTGTATTTCATCGAGAGGGGATTATTTTGAAGGGAATGAAATTGATTTACAAGAATAAATAAAGATTTTTCATTTTACAAGCAAATTAACCTTACTTTTTGCCCACAGTAGTAAATACAAATGATTTTCTTTTCAACTTGTCCGGCTATGATCGAAAAGGCCGGATCTCTATTTCCTTCTGACTCTACTCCCAGTTCCCGTCTTTGAAAAAAACAACACCTCATTACATCTTCATAACTTGGAAGTTGATGATCTGGCAAATCTTTAGGACTTTCAATCAATGGGCAATTAAACGTTTGTCTTAGGGAAAATTTAGTTAATGCCATTGTCGTCATATAAACTTTTAATAAAAGATTATTATAATAAAATGCTTTTATACGAAAAAATATCTTTCGAATAAAGCGGAAGAAAAAATAGACAAAGTAATTGTTGTAACTTGAATTCAGCTCGCAGTACAAGGACGAGCTACTAGGAGCTCCATAAACGTATTGCTTGATCAAACAAACAGAGTGGAGTGTAGTGAATTAAATTGTTTCGGTGGTCTTCTCATATAAAATTTGTATTTAACATATACCGGTATGATAACAAAAAGTATTTTCAAAAAAGTTAAAATTGTTCAGAATTTAAACTGAAATTTCAAAATTTGAGGCTTCTGCTGGCAACAGAAGATATCGGTGGATTGGACTGAAATTTGGCACACACTTTATAAGTCTAACAGTGCAACTTTTCCGCATTACTACAATTCCATTCTAAAAAAAATTTTTTTTTCGGCCCACTCTACTCTACAGGTCACCTACAAAGTACATTTTTCCATGCAAAGTGCATTATCGAATTTTTTTACATGGAAGAAAACGCCTAGCACCATCAACTAAAAACAAAAAAAAAACGGTACTTTATAGTCACTTGACGTTCGAACTTTGTTATTTTATAATTCAATGGGCTATAAAACTGTAAAAACTGTAAACACAGAAGCATTCTAGAAGTTCGGGTTATAAAGTTGAAAGTTTTGAAAAATTTTATACAAAGTTTTTGTTGTAATATGAATTCTATTTTTATTAAAAACATTAGTGGTGTATTTATAATTTTGCAACAGCTGTAGAAAAAGAAATCGTAGGAGTACGAGCTAATAGTGGTTAAGGTAAATACATCTAAGTACATATGTATAAGCCGGTGTGTGCCATTGCGGGTGTAAATACTTAAAATGCGACTTATAAGTCCAAAATGTGTTGGTTTCTTGTTGGTTTAATTTTGGGATGGTTTTTCTTCTTCTCTCTAGTATTTTTTACTATCTTAGCTCCAATAGCATTGCTTAAGTTTCCATTCCACGCAGATTTAACTTGACCTGGGTGGATCCCTCCTAGAATTTTGTACACTTGTTGGCTTAAGACCTTTGTTTCCTTTTATATAAAAAATGTCCTAATACTTCAAATATTACAAACTCAAAGAATAAAAATAGAAAAAATATCTTAACGCTTCTATTTAAAAATGTTTCTTTGTAAAAACATTCAACAATTTTTTATTGGAAAAATATAATTTATATACAATAGCTTTTTCTAATATTTTTCAGAATCTTTATCTATTTCAAGGTAACGCAGAAATATATTACTAAAGTAATACACAGCTAGAGTAGCCCAACTCTTATACCTACATACAAGTAACTTAAGTAATCCCGAATTTGGTACCCGTAAGCATTCCACTAACTTTTAAATATGTAAGCCGTATCTAGAAAATATGTAGGTTCACACCTTTCACTACATGTAAATGGCTGCCAACAAGCGAATAGATAAGCCAAAACAAAACGCCTGCTTGTTTGGTCATTCACACACCGGCACACCTGCAAAGGTAAATGTTCGCATACATTTTATTTGGTCCTTAAAAAAAAAATAGAACTCACAAAAAAGTAGCAAATAAGTTACCACCCATAAAATGGCAGCAAAGTGTCAGAAACTGAAAATCTATTTGTCGCCCCTGACCTGAAAAATGTGTGAACAATAAATTTCTGTCGCTGTGACTGAAGTTCCGAAATTGAACGAGTGTGAAACTGGCTAGCTTGCAGCAAAAGAAAAAACAAAAAAAGCTTGCTCACGTGAGGAAGTATTAGTTTCTACGGAAAATGTGTGTATGTGTGTGAGTAATGTGCATATTTTCACAAACAATTGTCGATATTTGTTTATACACTTGTGCGCATAAGCGGAAGAGGTCGAAAACAGTGGAGAGTTAGTTTATTTATTTGTTTGTTTACGTGCTGCTGACATAGCCAACTCGTTCTTTGTTATTTTTACCGAATAATTGCTATTTTGGTTTTTTGCTATTGCTTGTTTTAACCCGTTTTTACACGCTCAAACACACTAGCCGCTTTTTTAGTACCGTTGTTTTTCTTTCATTGGAGCACGCATTTCCGTTGTCGATAAATGTGCGAATTTTCCAATTTTTTTGAGGGATAAATACAATTTTCTTTAATTTTCTAGACTGAAACATAAAAAGTAGTAAGCCAAATATTCAAGGGAGTAAAAAATAAAAAATAAAACTCAAAAATACTCAATCCTTTTTTCTACAAGTTGGCCCGTATAGCCTTTGGGATTTTAGTTATGGACTTTCTGATAAATAAAAAAATAATAAACTGAATAAATAAACAAAATATAAAATTTGAAAAATAATATTATAGCAAAACTAAAAAAAAATTAATTAATGATACAAAATTAATTAATTAAGATAAAAACAAAATTCAATGAAAAACTTTATAATAATTGCGAATATAAGATTTTTTATAAAAAAGTTAAAAAAAAAAATATTATAACAAACGGATTTTTGTAATAAATAAAAAAAAAAGTTAATAGATACTAAAATAACTACAAAAAGTTACACAGTTGTTTTTTACCAACAAATAAAAAAATATAAAAAAAAACTTTATAATTGAAAACGTTTGTTTTTAATATCATAAAATATACAAACACAAACTAAGATATATTAAAATGCATAAAAATTACAAAAAAACTGTTCTTTTAAGAAAGCATAAAAAAGATAAGTAAAAAATATGAAAATTAATAATTTAAAGGTTAGGAAACAATGACCCAAAGTTTTTTTTATAATAAAAAATAAATAAATGATTGGCACATACACTTCTGTTAAGTGTTTCGCCGAGCTCCACCTCCTATTTGTGGCACGCTTCTTGATATTATTCCACAAATGGAGGGGCTTACAGTTTCAAGCTGACTCCGAAAAGCGAAAAGTTTTTTAGACGAGTTTTTCAAGGCAGAAATGCACTCGGAGGCTTGCCACTGCCTGCCGAAGGACGATCGCAAAAACGTTTTCTATTGTATATTTCGCACTCCCCAATTAAAAAATCATAAAATATTTGTTCATTTAAAACTATAAAAAATAAGAAATATAAAATTTGAAAAATAATAGCAAAAAATTACATTTTAATAATAAAATTAAACAAGAAAAATATTATGAAAAATATCATTAAAAAATATGTAAAACGGAAAAATGCTTTAGGCTTCTTGTAAAATTAAAAATAAAAATAAAAAAACAAATATGAAAATTTGAAAAACAGTTGCACAAAAGTTGTTTTTTCATAATAAAATATAAAAGATAAATAAATAAAATATTAAAACAAATGTAAAACTAGAAAAATATTACATAAAACTATTTTTTTTAACAGGTTGGACAATCTAGAGTTTAGAACTCAACTTTCTTGATAAAATAAATTATAAAATGTACGCATAAATGAATTATAAAATTTGAAAAATATTGCAAAACAACCTTTTCATAATATTAGGTATGCAACTAATTTCTCGCTGTTTTTTTTTTACGAAAATACAACTTTATTCTAAAAAAATTGTTTTAAGTGAGTCATTGAAAGTATTATCCATCGCTGGCTACTACTTTTTCCCATCTTTCTGGTAGATCTCGTATACCGTCGTGGTAAAACTGTTCATCTTTTAAAGATATCCACGGATCAAGCCATTCTTTGATGCCTTCATATGAATGGAACTGCTGGTCAACTAGACCATGTGTCATTGATCGGAACAGGTGACAATCTTACGGCGCAATATCTGGAGAATATGGCGGGTGGGGTAGGATGTCCCATTTCAGTGTTTCCACGTAGTTTTCAATGGGTTTGGCAACGTGAGGCCGACCGTTGTCATGCTGTAGAATCTCTTTTTCATGCCTCTCCGCATATTGCGGCCGCTTCTCGTGGAATGCTCTGCTCAATCGCATCAATTGAAGTCGATACCGATCCCCAGTGATGGTTTCGCTAGGTTTTAACAGTTTATAATAAATAACACCAACTTGGTCCCACCAAATGCATAGCACAACCTTCGCAGCGTAAATATTCGGCCGAGGCGACGACGTAGAAGCATGCCCGGGCAGTCCCCATGGCTTTCTTTTCTTTGGATTGCTGTAATGAATCCATTTTTCATCACCCGTCTAGACGCGATGAAGAAAACACTTCCTTTTTTGCCGTTGGAGCAGTTGTTCACAGGCGAAAAAACGACGTTTAACATCCCTTGGTTTTAACTCCCAAGTCCCCTGTTTCTGAATCACTCCCGAAGCACGCAATCGCTTGGAAATGGATTGGCGGGTAACTCCTAATACTGAAGCAAGCTCTTCTTGCGTTTGACACGGATCCTCATTGATCAATGCCTCCAATTCAGCGTCGTCGAAGGTTTTTGGCCTTCTTTCACGCGGACGGTCGTCAACATTAAAATCACCATCTTTGAAGCGACGGAACCAATCTATATTACGTGACGAGATTTTCACTTAAAGCAGCATCTCCAAAAAATCTTGTAGCTCTCGATGGCAAAAAATCAGACATTTTAACAAAACCAAAAGTATTTGATACCAAAACAAAATCACTAATGTGTCGAAGCAGTTTGTTTACCATATGTCTAAGCTTGGTTTATGATGTTTAGGTTATGTTAGAATCGACTAGCACACACTGCTGGCGGCATCTATTGACAAACAGCGGGAACATATAATATATAAGAACAACATTAATTTAAAAAAATATTAAAATAAATAAAAAAATTAAATTTAAAACAGTAAAAACAATTGCAAACAATTTTCTATTTTATAATACAATAAGATATAAAAAGATAATTTAAAAAAATATTGAAATAAATCAAAAAATTATAAAACCTGAAAAATATTTCAAACAAAAATACGGACTTCTCCATCAAGCATTTGGTATTTTAGCTATCTACTTTTTGGCTTCGGTAACTAAACTCATATCAGTGATATAGTATTTATGAAATGTATGCTATGATCCCGCAACATGTAATTCGCTCTATAAGAAATTCGCTAAGTAATTCGCGAATTACACTTTCAGTATCGAATATATCTCAAAGCCATTTTGTTGCAAAATCTGAGAAGGAGGGCTTATCAAAACTAACAAAAACTCTATCAAAAAGGTTAACTTCTTTCGAAAAAAAAAAATAAAGAATATTTTATCTTAAAATTAAAAAAAATGTTAAAACGTACCGAAGGAATTTCATTATAAAAAACTTTATAACAAAAGTGCATAATTTTCACGAGTACTAATTCGTACTTCCGAAGTCTTTAGGTTTACTTCTTATTACACTCAAATTAGAAAAATTCATGAAATGACCAAACTACTTGGAATACTTGAAATGAAATCGCTCAGAAAATATGTCGGTTTTACAACAAATAATTTCAGTATGTAGCTGACCAATCTAACTAAACTATCGGGCGTTAAAAATATTTGCAGTTTAAGATAAGCGCAATAAGCGCCTATTTTTCAGTATTTCTATTATTTTTATGGTTTTATTTTATTTAATTTTCTTTTTTTTTGTTGTTTTTTTGGTTTATATTTTTTTCTCTTTCTTGTAAAATAAATTTGAATTGCTCTTTCTGGGCTTATCGTCAGCTGCGAATTGCTAAAGTATGCGAATTGCACACAAGTGGTATGTGGCATATACGATGCAATGCTTATAGTAGTCAATATCGCACGAATAATGGAGTTTGCATATTATCGAAGCGAAAGCCTTGCATCAAGTGTTGGATGAGCAGCAACCACTCTAACTAAAGCAGCATTTTTAAGTAAAAAAAAAACACATACACCAAAAACAGTACAACACAAATACTAAGGCAGCCATACAATTTGGCAGAATAGCAGTGAGCTAACCTGCATCATCTGTGATGAAAAATATACCCTGAATCCGTCGTGGCACCTTTGCAGTTTGACGCTTGCATTTTGCTACATCCTTCTATAATATTTGTAAACAAAATGCTGTTGCTGACATTTACTGCATTCCATTGCTACTTTCGCTGCAACTGTTAGTTTATTCATTTTGTTTAAAGTGTTGTGCAGCTGCTTCAGCGCATATAAACATTAACACGATCAAGCAGGAGCGCGTGGCAAATACTTCATGCAAGTTGCATTTGTAGTTATAATGTACAGACTTCACTTTGCTCCTAAATAGTGGTTGGTTTAGGTGCACCGGTATTATTCACTTTTGTTATTGCTATTACAAATGTTTTTGTTATTGTTTTGTGCACATCACTTAGGTGGCTTTTGCATAGTACATTGTATAGGCTGCCTGAGCGTATACGTAACTATTAATATGCTTTGGTTTATGCGGAATATATTCACATTAGGGTTATGTTGATTTTTTTACATAAGTTATTATATATGTGCATAAATATATATGATACAACACCTTCTCACAAAATATTATCTTATATTTCTATGGATATGTAATAAAACACCTGCGATTTTCTGAAAATATTGTATGAATAATTTATTTTATAGGCTCTTTTTTAGGCGAGATAAAAATGCAATTGGCTACCATTCCTATGGTGCTCGAGTTGAACCAAAAGCCTTTTTGGGTTTTTATCATGAAATTAACCGTAGAATGTAACCTTAAAGTCCTTTTGGATGATAACAAAACACTCTTTACGAAAAACAAAAATTTTTTCGCGTATGTTTGTGACCGATAAACTGAAAAGTAGCCGACAGATTGAATAGAAACTCACAGGATAAGTTTTCTTTGAGCCAGCCAGAAAAAATATTAAGAGTTTTTCGATAGGTCGAGCCGTGTCGCGCTGTGGTAGAGATATCTCTAAAAACCTTTTTTGGGGTCCGATTTTGCTCAAATTCATTCGAAGAGAAGTATTTTGTTTCAAAATTGATTAAGACGCGGCAAGGCGTAGCAGGGCTTATTAGTATAAGATAAGAAAAAAAAAATAGTTAAATTAAATTTAGTCAGCTTTAAGTTGGATTTACTATAATAATAAGTGGGTTTTACAAAAACAAAAAATAATTATTTGGCGCGTACACTTAGGTGTTTGGCTGCTGAGCTTCTCCTCCTGTTTGTGGTGTGCGTCTTGATGTTATTCCACAAATGGAGGGTCCTACAGTTTGTTGAATTACAAAAGTTGACATATTTTATAACTTGCGTCAACACGCTTTGGTTCATAAGACAGCTCGTAAGTAGGAGTATGTTGAAAATAGCTCTGATTGCCTCATTTTTTAAGGGGGAACGCCATTGTGGGGGGTCAAAAAATAGTCGATTTTTCGTAATTTTTTTTTTGTAAGTAGGAATGATTATTCGAGGATTGGACATAGGCAATTTATTATAAATACATACATACATATACACACAGTATATACATACATATACACACAGTATAAACTATGTTGATGTAAATTGTTATTAAAAAATATTGAAAATTGAAATTTATGTAAATAAACGTAACGAGTTAAAAAAAAATGACGTCATCTGGTGCCAGCGATACAGCAATGAATAATCATCTGCAATCAAAAAACCAAAAATTTTATTAATCTACACAATACGGGCTATCGTTGTACGTAGCCTTTTTTTTTTTGTTTTGTTTTTTGACAAAATAGTGGTGATTTGAATTTCGATGTGTGTTTTTCATCATTTTTTTGATTTTCAACAGGCCCAAAAAAATAGTTATTTTCAAAATTTTGAAACGATAGCCAATGGGATAACAAAAATTATGAAAAAAGGAAAATTAAAATCGGTTCATTAGTCTTCGAGAAATCGTTGCCACTGAATCAAAAAAAGTCGTTTCGAGAAAAACGCGTTTGAAATAAAGCATCGTATCGTAAGCGCTCCGGGGCCGAACCGACAGGGACTCACTTAAGTGCACATAGAATCGGGAATAAAGCGAATTTCGCTTTAAAATTTTTACCACATTTTTTTGAGTAGTTATAATAACAATTTATGCAAAAAAAAAGCTCAGGGCCCCAACTGCTGCGTTGTCGAAATAAATATTTGTTTTCCTTACTGTAATTACAAAAGAATGCAGCCAATTAGCTGCTTCTTTGGTTGAAGTTACTTCCGCTTGGAACAAACTGCAACGGTTCGGTTACTTGAATTTAAGATTCATCGGGAGCTCCTGGAATATTAGGTTAGGTTAAATGGCTGCCCTTCCTAGGGGCCCACTTGGACAAAAATTTTAAATTCTTCCGTTGGGATACCATACAGGGAGAGGGGGGGAAGGAGAAGGAAAGAAAGCAGACAGGTAGTAGAAAAGTAAGATATTTAAACCCGCAATATCCGTAGGTGTAGTGAGAGCCCAGATGTAACTCTTTCCTCCAGCTGCAAGATACCCTTAAAGCGTTTTACCAGACCCTCTTTCCAACTGTTGCATCCCGCTCACTCTTCTCTTGATGGAAAGTGAGTGAAGAATGTTTCGTTGAGACGAGTCAAAGGTGTGCATTGATCAACAACCAAGGAAATGAACTCAAAGCACGCTTAAAAAGGAGCCATGATAAACCAGCATATTGCTCTGAATTTCTCAATTTTTCTTGGCCTCTTTTTCTAAATTTAGTCCGAGTGAAAGTACGGAGAAATTAGTAGAAGATAAATAAACTATGAAAGTAAACATATTGTTGAGTTCAATTTAATATTAGATAAAATACTTTATTGTTTTTCAACTTTTGTTAAATTGTTATAATTTTCTGTGAGTTAAGTAGGTTTTGTTTGTAAAGAAATGTGTATAAATACGGAACATTTTTGTAAAATATATTGAGAAAAAATTGTAACTTTGTCAATTGAAGCAGCAAGTTTCATTATTTTGGGCAATTGTTGGATACAGGACTCTCCCCGCAGCATTGTTATTGCTATTACAAATGTTTTTGTTATTGTTTTGTGCACATCACTTAGGTGGCTTTTGCATAGTACATTGTATAGGCTGCCTGAGCGTATACGTAACTATTAATATGCTTTGGTTTATGCGGAATATATTCACATTAGGGTTATGTTGATTTTTTTACATAAGTTATTATATATGTGCATAAATATATATGATACAACACCTTCTCACAAAATATTATCTTATATTTCTATGGATATGTAATAAAACACCTGCGATTTTCTGAAAATATTGTATGAATAATTTATTTTATAGGCTCTTTTTTAGGCGAGATAAAAATGCAATTGGCTACCATTCCTATGGTGCTCGAGTTGAACCAAAAGCCTTTTTGGGTTTTTATCATGAAATTAACCGTAGAATGTAACCTTAAAGTCCTTTTGGATGATAACAAAACACTCTTTACGAAAAACAAAAATTTTTTCGCGTATGTTTGTGACCGATAAACTGAAAAGTAGCCGACAGATTGAATAGAAACTCACAGGATAAGTTTTCTTTGAGCCAGCCAGAAAAAATATTAAGAGTTTTTCGATAGGTCGAGCCGTGTCGCGCTGTGGTAGAGATATCTCTAAAAACCTTTTTTGGGGTCCGATTTTGCTCAAATTCATTCGAAGAGAAGTATTTTGTTTCAAAATTGATTAAGACGCGGCAAGGCGTAGCAGGGCTTATTAGTATAAGATAAGAAAAAAAAAATAGTTAAATTAAATTTAGTCAGCTTTAAGTTGGATTTACTATAATAATAAGTGGGTTTTACAAAAACAAAAAATAATTATTTGGCGCGTACACTTAGGTGTTTGGCTGCTGAGCTTCTCCTCCTGTTTGTGGTGTGCGTCTTGATGTTATTCCACAAATGGAGGGTCCTACAGTTTGTTGAATTACAAAAGTTGACATATTTTATAACTTGCGTCAACACGCTTTGGTTCATAAGACAGCTCGTAAGTAGGAGTATGTTGAAAATAGCTCTGATTGCCTCATTTTTTAAGGGGGAACGCCATTGTGGGGGGTCAAAAAATAGTCGATTTTTCGTAATTTTTTTTTTGTAAGTAGGAATGATTATTCGAGGATTGGACATAGGCAATTTATTATAAATACATACATACATATACACACAGTATATACATACATATACACACAGTATAAACTATGTTGATGTAAATTGTTATTAAAAAATATTGAAAATTGAAATTTATGTAAATAAACGTAACGAGTTAAAAAAAAATGACGTCATCTGGTGCCAGCGATACAGCAATGAATAATCATCTGCAATCAAAAAACCAAAAATTTTATTAATCTACACAATACGGGCTATCGTTGTACGTAGCCTTTTTTTTTTTGTTTTGTTTTTTGACAAAATAGTGGTGATTTGAATTTCGATGTGTGTTTTTCATCATTTTTTTGATTTTCAACAGGCCCAAAAAAATAGTTATTTTCAAAATTTTGAAACGATAGCCAATGGGATAACAAAAATTATGAAAAAAGGAAAATTAAAATCGGTTCATTAGTCTTCGAGAAATCGTTGCCACTGAATCAAAAAAAGTCGTTTCGAGAAAAACGCGTTTGAAATAAAGCATCGTATCGTAAGCGCTCCGGGGCCGAACCGACAGGGACTCACTTAAGTGCACATAGAATCGGGAATAAAGCGAATTTCGCTTTAAAATTTTTACCACATTTTTTTGAGTAGTTATAATAACAATTTATGCAAAAAAAAAGCTCAGGGCCCCAACTGCTGCGTTGTCGAAATAAATATTTGTTTTCCTTACTGTAATTACAAAAGAATGCAGCCAATTAGCTGCTTCTTTGGTTGAAGTTACTTCCGCTTGGAACAAACTGCAACGGTTCGGTTACTTGAATTTAAGATTCATCGGGAGCTCCTGGAATATTAGGTTAGGTTAAATGGCTGCCCTTCCTAGGGGCCCACTTGGACAAAAATTTTAAATTCTTCCGTTGGGATACCATACAGGGAGAGGGGGGGAAGGAGAAGGAAAGAAAGCAGACAGGTAGTAGAAAAGTAAGATATTTAAACCCGCAATATCCGTAGGTGTAGTGAGAGCCCAGATGTAACTCTTTCCTCCAGCTGCAAGATACCCTTAAAGCGTTTTACCAGACCCTCTTTCCAACTGTTGCATCCCGCTCACTCTTCTCTTGATGGAAAGTGAGTGAAGAATGTTTCGTTGAGACGAGTCAAAGGTGTGCATTGATCAACAACCAAGGAAATGAACTCAAAGCACGCTTAAAAAGGAGCCATGATAAACCAGCATATTGCTCTGAATTTCTCAATTTTTCTTGGCCTCTTTTTCTAAATTTAGTCCGAGTGAAAGTACGGAGAAATTAGTAGAAGATAAATAAACTATGAAAGTAAACATATTGTTGAGTTCAATTTAATATTAGATAAAATACTTTATTGTTTTTCAACTTTTGTTAAATTGTTATAATTTTCTGTGAGTTAAGTAGGTTTTGTTTGTAAAGAAATGTGTATAAATACGGAACATTTTTGTAAAATATATTGAGAAAAAATTGTAACTTTGTCAATTGAAGCAGCAAGTTTCATTATTTTGGGCAATTGTTGGATACAGGACTCTCCCCGCAGCATTAAGGATAGAGGACTCTCCCCGCAATGGATTTATAGCCGCATACAAGATTCTTCCCGAATTATTTTTCTTCCTGCAACGTTATTGGTCCTTCCCGCATCGATTTCTTCCTGCAACGTTACTGGTCCTTCCCGCATCAATTTCTTCCTGCAACATTATTGGTTCTTCCCGCAACAGATTTGTAGCCGCACACAGGATTCTCCCCGCAACATTTTTGAACAGGATTCTCCCCGCAACATTTTTGGTCCTTCGAGCCGGATATAGTCACTCCGCTTGCCTTTTGCATGTACGCATTCGCTTGTGTACATACATACGCGTAGCAAAAGGTGCAACGAATATTAAGAAAATTATTTTTGTGCATTAAATCGTGTGTACGTTTGTGCAGCCATTCCTGCATTTAACATCGCGAAAATTCTAAAAACCCGTCGTTTGCTTTTCTGTCTTATTAAAAATGTCGAATTCCACTAAAACGCGCGATTCCGCTCTCAATGCCATTAAACGGTATATGGCAAAAAGTATTGATGAGGCATTCACTATGGATGCAGAAAATATTGCAAGCTACCTTCAGTTATTGAGTGAACAGTGGGTTCGTTTTAACGTTGCTCAAGACGCTGTAGAAATTACGTGTGGTGCCGATGTTATTGAAATTGAAGAAAATGTGCGTATCCAAGCCGAAACTTGGTACTCTACAGCTTCAGCTAACTTTAGCCGCGTGAAAAATTGTCGTACTAATTCGCAAGATAGTTCCACAAAGGCATCTGTGTCCACGGTTATACGTTTACCGAAAATGGAGTTGCCCACATTCTCCGGTGACTCTACAGAATGGATTGGTTTTTTCGACGCGTTTTCTTCGTTAGTTGATAATAACTCTGCTTTATCAGATGGACAAAAGTTGCACTATCTCCGAAGCTGCTTGAAAGGTGACGCGTTGAAAATTATCAGTGGTTTTAAAATATGTGACGCAAATTACGTTGAAGCTTGGGGTCTATTAACATCGCGGTATAAGGTTATTCGTGTAATTGTGGAATCTCATCTTCGCGCGTTGGCTGAAATTAAAAGAGCTACGCATGACAATGCTGACGCAATCAAAGGTGTAATTGATGCGTTCCAACAGCATATTCGCGAGCTTAAAGCGTTGGGTCGTCCGATTGAGTTTTGGGATGATTGGTTGGTACATGAGGTCGTCAGTAAGTTGGCATTCGAAACGCGTAAGCAGTGGGAGTTATCGCTCGTTAGTGATGATCCTCCATCTTTTGAGCAACTAATAACATTTTTAGAGATAAGATGCCGATCGTTATCGATGTTTTCGTCGTCAACAACATCAGTACCAATTAAGGTTAAAACTGCATCATCAAGCAAGTCGACAAATGTGTTCCACACGGTATCAAAACAAAGTAACGTGTGTGCATATTGTAGTGGACCTCATAAAATTTACAGTTGTGAAAAATTTCGTGAATTGGACTTGTCTACAAAATCACAGTTCGTGAAGCAAGGTCGCATATGCTTCAACTGCTTAAGTTTAGGTCACTATAAAGACCGTTGTAATAGTGCTTCCACTTGCCGCATGTGTAAACAACGTCATCACACTCTGTTGCACGGTGCTTTGCAGTCAATGACCGTTACCGCAGTGAACAATTACATCGGCAACGCGACGCATTCGTTATGCGCTGCTGACGCCACATCAAAGGTAAGCGCAAAACCTTTTGAACTTCCAGCAAGCGTCGATGTTCCACGCGTTTCTTCATGCTTGAACTCGAGCTCCAATCCACCCATAGCTGTAGAAAGAGTTGTGCTGTTATCCACCGCATTGGTGAAGGTACGCGACTGCTCTGGTAATTGGCAGCCCGCACGTGCACTTTTCGATTCTGGATCACATGCTTCCTTTGTAACTGAAGCGTGTGTGCAACGCTTAGGCCTGCCGCGATCAACATCTGAAGTTAACATTACTGGAATTGGGTCAGCGCAAGGAGGACGAGCTAGAGGTGAAGTATCACTTTCTCTTTCTTCTTTCTCTACAAATCAATGCTTTACTGTCAAAACGTTAATTATGTCTAAAATTACAAGCGACTTGCCAACACAGACTATAGCTACTTCATCGTGGCCACATATCCGAGGTTTGTTTTTAGCCGATCCCCATTTTATGAAGCCTGGACGGGTCGATATATTGATTGGAATGGACGTTATGGATCAACTGATCTGTACAGAACTTCGTAAGGGTCCATCTGGAGCTCCTATGGCTCAACTGACGGTCTTTGGGTGGACTCTGTTTGGAAGCGTGAATGGATCTGAGCCTGACATGCCACGCTTACAGTCGTTACATTGCGATGTTCATTTGGATCGAGCATTGAACAAGTTATGGGAGTTAGAGGAAGCTCCGCAAAAAACGTATCTTACGCATGAGGAGCGTTACTGTGAAGACCATTTTGAAACAACGCATCGAAGGGAACCTAATGGACGGTTTGTCGTCGAATTGCCGCTGAAGCCCGATGTAGCTCTGGGAGAGTCGCGAAACTTTGCTATCCGGAATTTGTTACGACTTGAAAGAAGACTCGCTTGTGATTCCGATCTTCGTTTACGCTACAATGAATTCATGAATGAACTCATTGATATGAAACATATGCAGGTCACGTCAGAGACTATGAATCCAACGTATTATATGCCTCATCATCCTGTTTTAAAGGAAAGTAGTACCACGACCAAATTGAGGGTTGTATTTAACGCGTCCGCAAAATCAACTTCCGGAAATTCGCTGAATGACGCATTATTTATAGGACCCCAATTGCAGGAAGATTTATACTCCATCTTACTTCGCTTTAGAACACACCGCTATGCTGTAACAGCAGATGTCGCCAAAATGTATCGTCAAATCTGCGTATCCTTAAAACACGCCGATTTGCAACGCATCGTATGGCGTAGCCACCCATCCCTGCCTATCCAAGATTTTCGCATGGTTCGCGTAACGTACGGAGTGGCAGCTGCATCTCATCTAGCTGTCCGATCACTTCAACAGACGGCAAGAGATTCGTCGAATGATTGTGCTAGGGCTGTTAGTGTTATTCTCAAGGATTTTTACATGGATGATCTACTTACTGGTGCATCTAGTAAAGAAGAACTTCGATTGTTGCAGCAAAATATTTCCGAAATATTGAGGGAAGGGGGGTTTGAACTTCGTAAGTGGGCATCGAACTGCGCTGAGCTAATCGCAAGCATTTCTAATGCATCTACGAACATATCACATTATATTGTCGACGATAAGGATGTTCACGCTTTAGGTCTTATCTGGAACACAGAAGGAGACTATCTCACGTTTGCTATTAACTTGAGGGAACCGCCAGTTAAGTTGACCAAGCGCATGTTTCTATCAGATGCAAGTACGCTCTTCGATCCTCTGGGCCTGCTTGCTCCCGCTACTATAAATTCAAAAATTTGGTTTCAAGACATATGGCGCACTAAGGTAGGTTGGGATGATATCATTCCTGAGTCTATCGCAACGAAGTGGTTGGAGCATCGCATAGAACTCAAGAAACTGGCACATTTGAAGGTGAAACGTTGGTTTGGTACTGAAGTAGCTGGGACATTTACGCAATTGCACGTATTCGCAGACGCGTCCGAGCGGGCTTACGCCGCCGTTTTGTATGCACGAACAACACAAAGCGACGGTAGCATTATTGTGTCATTAATTTCGTCGAAAACCAAGGTAGCTCCGCTTAAGCCGACAACGTTGCCACGTCTTGAATTATGCGCCGCTCATCTTGCTGCTAAACTAGTGCGAAGCGTGCTGCACTGCTGGTCTGATCTCCGTTATCCGCTTTTCGCTTGGACTGACTCTACTATAACATTGGCATGGTTACAAGCTCACCCCAGCAGATGGGTGACATTTATAGCCAACCGCGTCGCTGATATTCAAGAAGTTTTGCCTCCCGAATGTTGGAACCACGTTCGTTCTGAACAGAATCCTGCAGATTGTGCTTCAAGAGGTATAACTCCCTCCGAATTATTACGTCATCAATTGTGGTGGGCTGGTCCTATTTTCCTGAAAAGCACTGAACAATTGTGGAAGCAGAAAAAATCTAAAGAGCACACTACAGAGCTGGGCATACGAAAGAGTATTCGTGCCCATGTGATTAATTCTACAGATCATTGGTCCGTGATGACAAAATACTCATCGTATTCTAAGCTGCGTCGAGTTATTTCCTATGTTTTACGTTTTTTGACTAACATTCGGGCTAACAGACGGCTTAATGTTATAAAGCGTTTTGGTACACCGAGTTGCCAAGAGTTATTTGAAGCTGAACTTCGCCTAATAAGGTATACGCAACAGTTTTATTTTTCTAATGAAATTTCTCTTTGCAGCGCTAAAAGACCAATCCCACTTCGCAGTAGTCTTTTGCGTCTGCAGCCCTTTCTGGATGGGACTTGTGTTCTACGTGTTGGAGGAAGAATAAAAAACGATGAAATCGCTCCAGATGTTAGGCATCCCATTATCTTGCCTAAGAATTGTCCGCTTGCTAAGTTAATAATCTGCGAAATACACAAGGTCACTTTGCACGCTGGGCCCCGCATTATGCAAACTGTCTTACAACGTCGTTATTGGGTTATCGGCGCTCGTAGCTTGATCCGTAATATATACCATAAGTGCGTGAAATGCACTTATTTGAACCGCAATCTTACCACACAAGTCATGGGTGATCTACCTGTCATTCGTACAACCTACGCCCGTTGTTTTACTCACACTGCTGTTGACTTCGCTGGACCTTACCTCTACAAATTCACCCAAGGAAGAGGAGCTAAGGCTACCAAAGGCTACATTTGTTCGTTCATTTGTATGTGCACTGGTGCGATGCATCTCGAATTTGTTGGTGACCTGTCAACACCAGCTTTCCTAAATGCGTTTAAAAGGTTCACCAATCGTCGAGGATTTTGTAAGGTCATGGCATCAGATAACGGTACAAATTTCGTTGGAGCCGAGAAGGAGTTGCGCATTGCATTTCAACAGTGCATGGCTGATATTAAACTTCGCTCTTTCTTTGCGGACTCGAATATCGAATGGCGATTTAATCCACCGGCTGCACCCCATATGGGAGGTTACTGGGAGACCGGAGTCAAACGTGTTAAGTATCATTTAAAACGCGTATTAGGAGAAGTTCCACTATCATACGAAGAGTTCAACACACTTTTGACTGAAATAGAAGCTTGCGTAAACTCTCGTCCACTCTGTGACAACTCTGAAGCTGCTGGTGACTTAGAAGTTTTAACTCCCGGACATTTCATAGTCGGTGAACCGCTGAAGTCAATACCGGAACCTGAGGGTCAAGGGTTTCGTGGAAATCTTCGACAGCGATGGCAAGCAATTTCTGCCATGAGACAACATTTCTGGCGTCGTTGGAGAGACGAGTACCTCGTGAGCTTACAACGTCGCACTAAATGGTTTCGTTCTTCACGCAACATTGAAGAAGGGGATGTGGTTGCTGTATTCAACGAGCCTAATCCTCCGACGAAGTGGACGATTGCACGAGTGATCAAATGCCATCATGGCACCGATGGACGCGTAAGAGTAGTTACGTTGAAAACACCGCATGGCGAATTGGTTCGCCCTATAGTCAAACTTTGCCTTTTGCCAACGAGAGGAGATTTATTTCATGAAGAAACTAATAACTTATCGTAAATGTTTTTCAAGGCTTTTCATTTTCTTTTTAATATTTTGTTTTGAACTTATTCAGATAGTTCAAGGGCGGCGGTATGTTGAGTTCAATTTAATATTAGATAAAATACTTTATTGTTTTTCAACTTTTGTTAAATTGTTATAATTTTCTGTGAGTTAAGTAGGTTTTGTTTGTAAAGAAATGTGTATAAATACGGAACATTTTTGTAAAATATATTGAGAAAAAATTGTAACTTTGTCAATTGAAGCAGCAAGTTTCATTATTTTGGGCAATTGTTGGATACAGGACTCTCCCCGCAGCATTAAGGATAGAGGACTCTCCCCGCAATGGATTTATAGCCGCATACAAGATTCTTCCCGAATTATTTTTCTTCCTGCAACGTTATTGGTCCTTCCCGCATCGATTTCTTCCTGCAACGTTACTGGTCCTTCCCGCATCAATTTCTTCCTGCAACATTATTGGTTCTTCCCGCAACAGATTTGTAGCCGCACACAGGATTCTCCCCGCAACATTTTTGAACAGGATTCTCCCCGCAACACATATATTTATATAAAATATTAAATCATTGAAACCTATCAAATGACTCAATGAACTGGACTTAATACCCAGATTTCGATATACTCAAGCAGGCCCTCTGAATCGTATTGGAATTGGCGGCTCTAGATGTGGAATGTGTGTTTTCTGGTAACTTTGAATTTTGAAGGCGTTGAATATGCCCTAACTTATAGATAGAAATATATAATATACATAAATTTATACATATAATTTCAAATTTAAGCACCACAACCGAAGACAACCTTAATGCTCATCGTGCATTCGTCTTGCCACAGGTGCCTGTTATTCACATTACGCTGCTTTTTTCAAGCGACTGTCTGAGTTTATGCATTAAGAACCACTTGTGTTTTCTGGAAAGTATCTTGCATTTTAAAAATTTATTTTGCGTACTCTCACTTTTGGCGTCACTCTATTTTGGTTATTTTCGGTCACGTGCATACACTTAAATTATTCCCATTCTCTGCAGTTACTACATTTCGCATAAATTGCGTCATTTTAGTTTACTCTTTTTTATGATTCGTTTCACCTTTTTGTTTTTATTTTTTTCTTCTTTTATTATTTTTCCTCCCATATTCCATTCCTTAGCCACAACTTTGTGAAGTGTGTGAAATTCGTTTTTTTTTTTTTGTTTTGCACTTTCACGCTATTTCCGCGCTTGCACCAAATGATGAATTACACGAATTCCACGAACTCCACGAAAATCACTTGCGAACTCAAGCACTCATACACACACACGCACACATCAACTTCATATTTCATTTTTAATTCCATTGCCTGCTTGTTCGTGAAACCCGTAAATTGATGCTTGCGCTACCAGTTCAAAGACAACATTCAAATTGAGGTGACAGGCTGAGTGTTGTGTTGTCGTGGTCGTGGATTTGGTGTCAACGTTCGCGGCGCATCAATCAATTGTCATGCCCGGAATTTCCATTACAGCTCCGATTAAGTTTGGGATTCGGTTCAATTTGCATCTTTGAATTGAATTTACCGGTAAAATGTAATTGAAATAGCTCAGGACGATTTTGCGGGAAACGTTCATTTCTAATGAAACGGAAAATTGGAGGAGGCTGTCTGTGAAAAATCGCCTGTTGGTGTTGCATGCAGCATAAGCAGCAATTTATGGAAACTGGATTTCATAAATTGAAGTGTACATAGCGCTGCCGGTCTGAACAAGTTTTAGTTGAATTGAAATTGTTGCAATAAAAAAATTTAAAAATTATTTCCAGTTTTGCTTGAATTAATTGGCATTCGCGCTTGGCTTTTTAGTCAATTTGGTTATGAAGGGGCGTCAGTGATAATCAAAATATGGAAAATCACTGTTGCACTTTCGATAACACAATTAGAGTATTTAAAATACAAGTAACTACATACATTTTTTTCTGGTAATCAGCTATCAATAATGAAAAAGTCGGCTAGTAACATTTTCGGCAGTTTATAGCACTGGATGGCTGTGATCCAGTGGTCAATGTTGGACAAATTTTATTTGTAAGAACAACTAAAACTTTGCAATTGATTAATTGCTATTGACAATTGACAGTTGATAAATTATGACTGTGGAAAATTACAATTAGCAATTAACCAATTGTTATTTTTAGTGCTGAAAGTTAACACTTAATCAATTGTCATTTTTGATATGCTGCAATTAACTATTAGTTAATTTTTAGTTATTTAATGAATTTAATTGAAAACTAACAACTAAAAATAAGTACCGTAGAAGAAAAAATCTTCTAATCATTTAAAAAAATTTCTGTATACAATTTTTTATTTTATTTATTTTATTTTATTTTTTATTTAATTTTTCTAATTTTCGTTCTTTTGATAGATGACAACCATTGAAAAATTTGTTTATCCAAGGGGATGCCAATACTAGCGGAAAATGTTGGGATGTAAATTCTAGGAAGTTGTATATCACTATAATACTGCAACTTTGAGATTTCGGGATATTTTTAAACGAATCCCGAAATTTCCGTTACCTTAAAGATATCGGTATCCCGTGACGCAAAATTTCGGGAACTTAACTTTTTAAATAAGTGGCAATTCTATTCAAAAATATTTCTAAGTCAACCTATATTTTGACCAATCATCATCATCATCATTTAGCGTTACACCTCGAGGTTGGTTTTAGTCTTCTCTGCGATATTCCTCTAGGTCTCGCTGTCTCTTGTTAGATATTTCCAGTTAGTATGACTGATTTCCTTATGTACAAAAATAAAAATGAAATAAAAAATTTGAGAAAACTGCGCGGTTTTGAGTTTGACACTCTAAAAATCAGGTTCTTTTCAGTTTGTAATTAAAAAAAAAAAATTAAATAATAATATGATTCTAGTACGGGCGATAGCCATTGAAGTTCTGAACAACATATTAAAATTTCTGACGATTCGGTTGAATAGTGTTTTTTTTTTGACAACACCAGGCCAAAAAAAGTCGTTTCGAGATAAATGAGTTTAAAGTTTGAGGTACAGGAGCGCACGGACCGCTCTCTACCCAGTGAATGGGCAGTAGAAGCTATAATATTGGGAATTCCCGCATGAAAATTTTACAATATATTCTTAGGCTAGGCACCTTAATTTTAGGTATTTTTAGAACTAAGATAAAAAAAAATGAAAAACCTTTTTACCATCCATTTTTTTATGTTTTTTTATTAATATTGGAATCGTGGAATTACAGGCCGGCGGAGTGGGAACTACATAAAAAACGGTGCTCCATGGTTGACATGATTCCAAGCCTTGTAGTGATCTAAAACAAACAAATTAAAAAAAATTCTTCTTTGGATGTCGCTATCGGATTACGTCAAATCAAAGAAAAAAAATCCACAAAATGGCGTCAACTTGAAAAGAAATATATTTTTACCCTCCTTTTTACCTTTTCAAATTTTTTAAATAAAGAGGATGACTTCTTTTTCTGGAACATATAGTATAATTTTGTATACAGCAGCTCGTCACGCGGTTAAGGTTGCTATCAAAGATAGCAAACGTTCAACGAATCTTAAACTGTGTAACGAGCTGGAGAACAAGACATGGGACACAACATACAAGATTGTACAGAAAACTCAATGTCGTTAAAGAGGCCATCCCAAAATATCCTGTTATTCTAAGAACCGTAATAGATTCACTATTTCTGAGGCAAAGAAAACTAATCCCATCAATTTCGTGGAAACGGCATAGCTCATTCAAGAAAGTAACCTCTGATAAACTCCTGGAAGCTGCCGAAAATTTCGAGTTCCAAATCTAGTTTTGAAACTGACCATCAATAATTGGGCGCCATCGTTTGGGAATATATTTAACAAATGCTTACCTGAGGCAACTATTCCATCAATTGGGAAGAACGCATGTTTTGCTGTCAAAACCCAGTAGAACTCCCTCAAAACCTTCTAGCTACAGGCTAATGTGCTTTCCCGACTAAGTAGAGAAAGTTTTAGAGCGAGACTTATGCAACCGCATAAGAGATCCAAGCTAAAGGAGATATAGGGTTTTTCAATAGGTGCGCTTCAACTTTTTTCCGATAGGGAGGGCGAACGACGCAATATTTTTTATTTTTCGCTTGTCATTTGTAAACTTCATTAGTATACATTTCATCATGGAACGCTACACACTTGAGCAACGATTGCAAATCGTGCAAATTTTTTATGAAAATAATCGTTCTGTTGCTGCTACTTTAAGTGCATTACGGCCATTTTACGGTCCATTTAACAAGCCGTCCCGTTTTGGGGTTATGTGAAATCATTGGTCTACAGTAACAAGCCGGCGACGATTTGTGAGCTCAGAGTCAATATTGAACGCGAAATTGCTGGAATTTCGGCCGATTTATGCAAAAGAGTGGTCGAAAATTGGGTTCAACGATTGGACTTCGTAAAACATGCACGCGGTGGTCATGCAAAAGAAATCGAATTTCATACTTAAATGTATATGTTCAAACTCGATAATAATAAAAAAATTAGTTAAAAAAGTCAAACCGTTTGTGTTTTATTCAAAAAAGTTCAAAAGTTGAAGCGCTCTTACTGAAAAACCCTATATAACCAATAACCAGTTCGACTTTAGGAAAGAAAGATCCATAATTCACACCATAAACACAGCTGCTCAGCTGGCACTAAACGCAATAAGCGGTGTTCGTTGGCTCGAAGGATTTAAGAAATACAGCTTAATAGTAACCCTGAATATCAAAAATGCATTCAACGCGACTAATTGGACAAATATTGTCAACACATTGAATCGTATCGGAGAATCCTTCTGTCTAAGAAGACTCATACGAAGCTACTTCCAAGTCCGTTTGTTAGCATATAAAATCTCAGCAGGCATGAAAAAGCATATTATCACAGGCGGTGTTCCTCGAGGCTCCTTACAGTTATCAATTAAAGAGAATGCACACTCGCATTTCAGAACACACGATCTCGTTGGTAATTAAATTTTTTTTAATTTTGATTTTAGGTAGTCCAGGGCCGGCCAAATTAAAATATGTCAGTCTTGAAATCCAACAGAGAGCAAATAGCGTTATTCCGATACGAGCAATTACGAGTAAATACTCAATACTTTGTTAAGGTACTGACTACTTATTGTACTTTTTTCTTTGAAAAATGTTTGTTGTAAATACACGAAGCTAGAAAAGCGATTCGGTCAAGCAGAATACCACAGTACCATTGTTATAGCTAAAGCATTGGTCCAAAGATTCAAACGTTTTCCTTTCAGGAACCTCGCAGTCCAAAAGGTTAGATCGTCTACTGAGGCTAGGAAAGTATGAGTACGGAATGCTTCAAGTAGTGGTGAGTCGAAAGAGGATATTTCGATGACTTATTATTTTTGAGAACACAACCGAGGTCTCGTTTTTTGGGCAAAAAAACAAAAAAATGTACGCTGACACCAATTATGGGCTATTTGGCCGACCTCCTTCTACAATTTTTGGTGTGCGTTTTAATGTTGTTCCACAAATGAAGGGATCTACATTTTTATCCCGCCTCCGAACGGCAAATGTTTTTTTTATAAGGAACTGTTTTCAGGGCAGAAATACACTGAGAGGTTTATCGTTGCCTACCGAGGGGCAATCGCTTTTAGAAAAAATATTTTCATTTTGGTATTTTGTGTCCATAGCGAGTTTCGAATGCGGGCACTACCGAATGGTAGTCACGCATCAACTCATTCGTCTACGGCAACATAAACAGCGGCACCAATTTCAGAATAACATTAAAAACAAGTGAGATCTTAATCATGCCCTTATTAATGTATGACACAGAAGCAAGGGTGATGGCTATATGAAATGAGTCGGCCTTTGAAGTTTTCGATAGAAAAAATTAAGCGGAAAATTTGTTCACACAGAATGGATACAAATACTCCAGCACTAAGCGTAATCAATGCGATACTGCTGGTGGGGCCCGAGGAAGACGAAGGCTACCTTATGTGGGCAAGAAATTGACTTCACTTAGTATTTGTAATTGCTATCTATTAGCTCGCAGAAGAAACGACTGCCGCACTTTGCTAAGTTTCGTCAAAATCGAGTAGGCGGGCAACTATTCTAATGCCAAGTTTTTGCCTTCTAGCTTCTTGTGTGTAGAGAGCACTTCGTGAAAACTTATTATTTGGATTATTTGAAAGGGGGACGTGCTAAACGCTTAGGGCTTGGCACCAGTTCATAAGCTGCTTATACCCAATACACATTAGGATGACACAGGCATGCTTTTGAGTTATTTTGCGTAGAGGTCTATGCAATTTTTTTCTTCAAATTTTGGACTAATAAGGGATGTTAAAACTAAATGACGCGATTATACTTATATCAACTTTCTAATACCGAATACCGCTTTCTAATATAATGATAAATAAGCATTGCTGTAGCAAATAATACAGTTTCCAGCCAAACAAACATACGCAATACGTGTATAGTCATACAAAAGCAAACCGTAATATGGATTGACAGCAACATAAAACCACTACTAAGCGCGGTATTAAAAATTCAGTTAGCAGCTTTCAGCATGTCAGCCAGCTGACATCATTCCACTATCACTTCAATGCAATAGACAAAGCCACCCTTTTTGTGAGTGTTTGCAAACACATATACATGCATATAATAACTTCATGCTGCAGCTATGCTACAGAACGTGCAAGTTGCAGCTGAATGATGGAAGCTGAAAGCATACTGATTGAGGTTAGAATGTCAGTAGAGATTTGCTTTTTTTTTCTTTTCGCGGTACCCTATTATGTCCAATTGAGAATTGAGAGGGAGAAAGAAGTGCGCTTTGTAAATGAAAGAGATATTAGGAGAAGAAGCCAATGCTGAGAAATCAGTGAATGAAGCAACTGTAAATACATTAAATATAAGTATACACGTACTTAGGGACGTGCACGTTTCAGGTGTTAGCCAATGGTCACTTTGTTTGCTGTGTATGCGTAGCATTCGAAGGTGGCTTACAAATGGAATACATATATAAGTACATATAAATAGATTCGCGTGTGATGAAAGTACTCGTAAATATTTGAAATTGGAAAAAAGAAACAAAAAGAAATAAGAGCCAAGGCTATACACTTTTTCTGCTTAAATATATAATTTTACGCTATATGCGCTATACTCCATTTTTTATGCTCTATGCGATCACGTGCGCATGCCAACAAAGCACTCACATGCTCCATTGTGCTGCATTCAAGTTGCATTCTGTGCCAGTTACGTGCTTGTGGCACACAGATGTCCGGTTTCATGAGCTGTCCACCAACAAACAGAATCGCAAATGTGTTTATGGTGTATGTGTATTGTTGCAAGTGGCATGTGGCATGCTGCATGCGACATGCAAACGTGCATTCGACACTTTGGCGCTTTTTCTTTTGAATTAAAGTGCATTTGCACTCAATACGTGGCTGGTGGACATTAGCTCCAATCATTTGTATATGCATTTGAACAATCCAATCTTTTATACTCGTATATCAAGTATATTTTCAAACTTTTGTGGTCAAAATTTAAAGTTTTAATTAATAGTCGTCTAGATAGAGGGAGTTGCTTTCTTTTTAAAGAAATTACATTATATTTTTGTCTTTATTGCTGCAAAAAATATCCAGAAATGCCGCTTTGTATGATTTACGGCAGAAAATTCAACAATATTTACATAACCTCATTTGCGAAAGAAAATTAACCTATTGCGAAAGAAAATGAAGTCATAAAATCTAAATAAATGAAGCTGCAAAAAAATTAAGGGAAGGAAATAGGTGAAAAATCAATTTAAAGGTCATGAAAGTTAAGCGAAAAAAAGAGCTACTAAATTTCGTAATTTCATATTGTTTTTCTGATGCAACCCTGTGGTAAGCCTTTGCTGTAGTGAATTTAGTAGCTTGGCTAGTTAAGATTCCTTCTTTCCATATAAACCTATGGTATGTAAGAGATGTGCTCGCCGTATCCGGATGGGTTGGTGCGTGACTACCATTCTCAAGTTCGTAGGTTCGAATCTCCGTGCATGAAACATCAAATGATAGAAAACGTGTTTGCTAATAGCGGTCGCCCCTTTTCAGGCAATGGCAAACCTCCGAGTGTATTGCTGCCACGAAAAAACTCCACGTAAAAAATATCTGCCTTTTTTAGGAAGTGGTCTTGCGCATTTTCTCTATTCGACACAATTTTCTTATATGGAAAAAACATCCTATACCGTCAGCAGAAAAAGTTGTCAAAAATCAGTATAATTTTAAATGTAGCTAAAACTTGCACTTTATTATACCAAAATTCAATAATCTACAAAACTGCGTACCTGAAATTTTTCTATAAATACCTAGTAAAAATTGTTAAATTTTGCTGAGCATTTGCAGAGTTTTTATAAATTTTGTGTTAAGCTCGAAACCTTAGTTTATATAGGTTTTATTTTAGTACGAACCATATTTTTATAAACAAATAATTGAAATTATAAAATAAGTAAACGAATAGTCAAATCATAACAATATGTGGTGTACACTTTATTTTGACGCTGACTGTATGTGTACGAGGTGTGTTCAAAAAGTAAAGAGACTTTTTAAATTTTACGGGGACTGTGCTATCAATTTTCATGAATTTTTGAACACAATTTTACAGGTTTAAGCGTATGGCGTATTTATTTTGTTTTTGACAAAAATACAATAGTTAGGCATGCTCTCTGCTATCGAAAAAAATATTTGAAATAACCTGAATTTTTTAGCCAAAAGTGGCACCATAATCATGTCTCAACACACCAAACTAACCGGCTTTGACCACTTGCAATGTTTTCTTGTTCCTAAAACAGAAAATCCCTATGAACAGATTGAGTTTGCCACAATTGTAAAGATCAAGCCCTCTTAGTTCAGAGATGTTTTGAGTATTGGCAAAAGCGTTGGCACAAGAGCATTCATTATATCTGATCGAAATTACTTTAAAAAAAACAAATTAGATATTGATTAATACATTTTTCACGTCGCAAATTGACGATTACATTGTGCGTCGATTACGCCAGAGGAATTGGTATCACTTCCCAAAATATACTGCTTCCGCCATGGTTGATGAAAGAATCTAATTTTATATTAAACTTAGCGAAGTATGGTAAAAGTCACACCAATGCTACTGTTTACCAACGTCTTTTTGCACAAGTCACAACTCCTCTACTTCCAGAATGGAGCTTAATTTTCACTGATGGGTCAAAACCTGATATAAACACCTCGTTTGCAGTTGTCAAATCGAAAGGAAAAACAATCACGGCCGGCCTCCTCCCTAGCTATGCCTCCGTTTATACAGCCGAAGCTGCAGCGATCCTTCATGGTGTTACCTTCGCTGAAAACTCTTTACTGAAAGCAGTAATTTGCACGGATAGCAAATCAGTCATAATGAACACAATGAACAAGACGCACATCATCTCCTGTATCCGGAGCAAATTATTAAAAAATAGCGACCGCTATCGGACGAACGGGCTAAACTCTCTGGGAAAGAACCACTTACAACTTTCGACTATATTTCGAAAAAAGACGTATATAAATTTATATATCACATGCACTATAATACACAAATGGTCACTTGGGGATCCTCTTCCCACCATTATATCGTAAATAATCCAAACAGGATAAAACCAAACTACCCATTAAATTGCCGTTGCAACGATTTCAAATCATTTGCCTGCCCGCCTTCGACTAGGGCACACAATCGCCACACATTCATACGTTTTCAATGGTTCCAGCCCTCCATGCTGCCAACGCTGTCATCTCATCAACTTTAACAAATTAAGAAAAGTATCTTCCGAAACTAAATACCTTCTACACTGTTAAGAACTACTTCCTCAGAAAATATATCAAATATATCAGAATTTCTAGTTAAATCAGGATTGTAAAAATTGATTTGATGTTTGCTCCTCTAGCATAGATACTATATTTTTACCATAGTCTTAATTAATTAAGTTTTCTAGTCTCACTTTTACATGTAAGACCTCTAAGCTAACTATGTAAAGTAATATACATCAGCGGGCCGAAGGTCCTGGCAGTCAGTGCTCCTTTTTTACATGTACGAATAATTGTATTCTTATTTCATGTCTGTAAATAAATAAATAAATAAAAAATTCACCATACTTTTTGAACACACCTCGTATATATTATTTTACACGGCGGTTATTAAGAAAGTGCCCATTTTTCCTTCGTTACATCCGCTTTAATATATTTCGAACTAGTCCAAAAAGATGTACTTGGTAACTAGGACGCTTTGATTATCCATTTCAAAAATTCGGAACTATTACTAAATACGGCCGACGTTCTGGGTCTCTAACAATAGTTCTGCATTAGTATTAAATGCGATAAATTAAATATACCTATGAGTAGCGAAACTGTTACTTAGCTCGCGCTACTGTTGCCACCACATAACCGAAGTGGCAGGGCATTGGCACATCACTTAGGAAATCCTTAGTAGAGATGTAATTGTTTTCACGTGCATTTTTGTAAATACATAATTTATAATTTATATATATTGTTTTTTTCAGCATTTGTCACTAACAAGCTTAGAAGACAGATGTCGGTACTAGCGGTTTGAGTGACAAATTGGTTTACTAATGGCAAAATCGCGATAGTTTTGAAACAGAAAATGTTTGACTAATTGAGTTTTCTACTGCGAAAAATGTCTCGTAACTCAAATGCATTATTGTTGCTAGCCTTTTTTTACGCAAGCTTCCCTTAATACTCTCTTCGCCTGTAGGTAAGAGAAATTAGGGGTTTTTTATCATTTCATTCGGCTGGTAAATCTCTGAAACTCCATAATGATTTATGAAGTGAAAGATTGCACACAGCATATGGGTCCCAGGTCTCAATGCATTGAATAAAATTAATTGGACCCATCACATTGGTGACGCAAAAAATATCAGCCTATTAGAAGACGCTAAGATTCTTTCATTTGGTGGTAAATATAATTATTTTTCTGTCCATTGTTTTCCCAATGTAGACGTAAATGCTACGGGAATGTGAAAAAAAAAACTTTTCAGTATTTTTGCAGAATAATTCCTAATGCCGTCAACGTGATTTTCAAAGCAGGCATATGAACCGTGAAGCACCTCCTCCTAAAAAAAATCGATATATGATGGCAATATTTGAAGCAACCTGAAATTATAAATCTATTAGCTGGCTCCGAACAACTCGGTTACTTGATAAGAGCCAAGCAGTGTGGAATAGTATCGAGAAGGCGCAATAGACATTTCTCCACTGTCTCTTCAAAGAATTGCGATCAAAGTTTTGAAGGTATTTCCGTACAAAATTCTGATTGATTCAATAGCCAGCCGACCGCCAAAAACGTTTCTACAGCTGTGGTAGTTTTTATTAAGAATATTTAATTGATCTGTACTTTTTTAAAGAAACCCGCTAGCCTTGACAGGCGAAGGGTACCGGACCATATTGAATGAGTTCCTAATACTGACGCTAGATGAGTTTGAGTGGGAAGATATGTGGTACCAGCCAGACAGTGCGATCACCGCCACAGCGAAGCACCACGGAAATTTTAAAGAACACCTTACCACGCCGTTTAGCTTCTCGATTAGGGGATTCTGTGTGGCCAGCCAGATCACACGTTTTGACGACCATAGAATAGTTTCACTTTTCATGAGGTTCCTTAAAGTAACTGGTTTATGTAAACATGTCGAAGATACTTTCCAAACTCAAGAATAGCATTTGTCAAGAAAACAAACAATCAACGGAAATCTTAACGAAGGTGATGCAAATTTCTCAAATTTCAAAGAGTGCAATTTTAAACGATTCAACAATTGTTATTTTTGTCCACATACGACGCAAAGACAAGTAACAAAACGGCATGCCAAGTCAAGCTGTTAAATTAAACTTTTGGTGTTTTTCAATTATATTAGCATAAATTGAGTAAAATAAAATAATTGTTTATTTAAAATTAATGTTTACTGAATACTTTTGGCATATCTGTTGCTTTAGGATATCATCGACAGCTCCTAAAAGAAGCCGTGCCACAGCGGAGCAGCTCAATCAAAAATTTCTTTTAGACCTTGCCGCTCCGCTTGGATCATAAGAAGCCTCACCTTTGCGAAAACGTGGAACAGTAGATTGCATCTATTAACTGACGTATGCTATGGCAAATGGACGACTGTCTCATTGATATTCCCCATTGACTGTCAAGCCATGAAATTAGGTCCTCATCCAAGTTTGGAGTTAACTGCAATAGTTTTGGAATTCCCCTGCAGCGAAATGAAAAAAATTGTCATCATCTCAGAGTCAACGTCGATTTACTGTTCAAGGGCTCACTGCCCCCTCTCCACGCGATAAATTATAAGCCAAATAATTAATAACCTTTTGATAATGTAATTTTACGATTTTGATTAAAATCACTAATTCTTGTTTCGTCGTTTGATTTAAAATTGTTGTGGGTAGTTTGCGATAGTGGACTTTGGTTAACAAGTAGATTTTGTCTTATCAATTTTTGTTTTGGAACAGGTTACCGAATACGAAAATCGTTAAAATTGTGGTTAAAGATAACAATGCGAAATTCGTTAAAATAAGTTGGTGGATTCCATTTTGGGTAGCAGTGTGAAATAAGCGATGGATTGAATTTTATAAACTTCAAAAAATTTAGTTTATTACTTGAAACGGTACAAGGTTATAATACCTTTAAAAGTTTTTTGTAAATACCGCAAACGAAACTTGTTGCCCCATCTTACATTAAAATATAATGGACATCAAATACAATCTTACTTTTGGATTAAAGCTTTCTTAAATGCATTAAACAAAAATACGTCTGTACAAAAATCATTCTGCCATTTATTTATTTTTTTATTGCTTTCACAAACATTGCAAATCATAGAACCGAATAGCAATCGCAATAAAAAATAATCCACTTTTTAACTCCTACGTCAATTTACCGTGATATAGTCAAACATCGTTGTTATATTAGTACATACATATTTATGTATGTACATTAGGGTGCATCACTGGTCATACGAAAAAAAATCGGTAAAATATTTTCAACGTGATATAAAATTTATTACATTATTACGAAGTAGTTAAGTTTTCTCCAATAAAACGTTTCACAATAATTCCTCTAAGTTCGTTCACTGTATTGCTGCATAAAAGTCACAAAATAATGGCGACACAAATTGCGTTATTCAATTTTTTACGCTTAATCGCTTTACGTTACGTTTATACGCTCACACGCTAAACTTACGACTGATTGATCGCTTTACTTTACGTTTATACGCTTACACGCTTAACTTATGACTGATTGTATTATGCGCATGCTCCTTAGCTTATATACTTATAGATGTTGTTAACATTTATCGTAATTTCTAGATGTGGCAACTCGTATCTTCTAGACTACCTCTGTCTCGCCTTGCTCTATATTGTCATCTCATGTCGGGGCGAATTCGTGTTTTTGTTTTATTATCTCATTCGCTCAGTTTTTGTTGCCAATCGATTCGGGAGCTTTCGTGTTTTGCCGCCCTGACCTCTGCTTAAGTCTGATCGCCCCGATTAGACACCAAATTCTTCGATCTAGATGGAGCCAAACTCTCCATTTCAACTACTTTGACTTTCCCCTGCCCAGTTTTGCATTGCTGTATACGATACACCACATCATTCAGCCTTTCAATCAGCTTGTATAGACCTTCAGAGAGTGCTTGCAGTTTTGGAGAAGCCCTTTTCTTGCTTTGTAGATTATAAAGAAGCTGCAAATTACCTTTGCTGAATCCTTCTGAGTTCACAGCCTGGTCAAATCGATTCTTCATTTTGTTACTCATTAGCTGTGTATGTTGCCTCACATGATGATGTAATTCATCCATGTCACCCTGCATTATTTCCCAATGACTACCTTGCTCCATTGCAGGAATGGTACCTCTTCTGAACGCAAAATCACCCTGAAGCCTTGAATCGCTTCCGAAATGATTCCTTGTAGGCGATTGGCCAGTAGTTTCATGTAAAGTTGAGGGATAAGCTAATAGGAATATTTGAATATGTTTGTCCCAATTTATTTGGCGCTTACCAGTTACATTTCGCAAATGGTCCTCCAGAGTGCAGTTAAATTTTTGACCATTGCATCCGATTGCGAGTGCCAGGGTGTTATGGTTTCTTAATAGCTCCACATCTGTACTAAGTACTACTGACTCGAAATTTCATCCTTGGTCTGAATTCAACTCAATAGGTACTCCAAACCTAGTCACACAGTCCACACTGGGCGTATGGAGGGAACACTTCTGCAATTTACTTGCTGGCGATGACGCACACAATTCCGCCCCAGTAGAAGATGACCCGATATCACCAATCGACGATAATTTGGACGTTCCACCACCTAGTCATGACGAAGTCAGAGTTGCCATTCAGCGGCTCAAGAATAACAAAGCGGCTGGCGCTAACGGCTTGCCCGCTGAAATGTTCAAGACTGGCGGCGATTTGCTGATAGGGAGCATGCATCAGCTCATCTGCAAAATATGGCTAGCAGAAAGCATGCCCGACGATGGGAATCTCAGTGTTCTTTGTCCTGTACTGAAGAAGGGTGACTCGACAATCTGCACCAACTACCGGGGCATCAGTCTTCTAACCATTGCTTATAAGGTCCTGTCTAGCGTCCTATGTGGAAGACTTAAGCCGTTTGCCAACACACTGATCGGGTCTTATCAGTGCGGCTTCAGACGTGGTAAGTCCACCATCGACCAGATCTTCACATTACGCCAAATCCTGGAAGAGACCCATGAAAAGCAAATCGACACCCATCATCTCTTTGTCGACTATAAAGCTGCGTTCGATACCCCGATAAGGGATTGCCTGCGCGCCACCATGTCTGAGTTCGGTATGCCAGCGAAGCTCATACGTCTTTGCAGAATGACGTTGAGCAACACAACCAGTTCCGTACGCAGATGACATTGACATTATCGGCCGCTGTAAGCGATATGTCCCCGCTGCGTTTTCTGCTATCGAAAAGGAATCATCACGAGTGGATCTGGTGGTGAACGAGGGTAAAACGAAGTATGTATATGCTGTCTACAACGCAGAACACACGGCGTGTAGGAACGCACGTCATTGCGGATAACTATACCTTCGAAGTTGTGCCAGAATTTATTTATCATGGCACCGCCGTTAACAGCAACAACGATATCAGCCTGGAGATCAAACGGAGAATCACTCTTGCTAATAGGTGTTACTATGAGCTAAGTAAACAGTCGAGCCTCTCTCGCATAACCAAACTGACACTTTACAAGACGCTCATCATACCCGTGTTGCTTTATGGCGCAGAGGCATGGGTAGTGTCACAAAGTGATGCAGCCGCTCTTGGGGTGTTCGAGAGAAAAGTTCTTCGTAAGATCTCCGGTCCTGTGCGCGTTGGCGAAGACTATCGTTGAAGAATGAGCCACGAGCTGTATGAGCTCTACGCCGACCCGACATTGACTTAGTTCAGCTCATCGCCATCCAACGCCTGGACGGCTAGGGCATGTCGTGCGTATGGATGAAGAAGCTCCAACAAAGAAGGTGTTCGAGGGTGAAGTCCAAGGGAGCCGACGCAGAGGAAGCCCATTTCTCCGGTGGAAATACCAGGGGGAGGAGGTGCTCGCTTGGTGTACAGAATTGGAGAAGGCGCGCGCAGAGCAGAGGCGCCTGGAGAGAGCTAGTGAGGTCGGCCGTAACTCGGTAACGGGTTGTTATGGCCACCTAAGTAAGTAATTTTATTTATGACAAAGGAGGTAATTTGGAATCACTCGAAATATTTTGGTGAAAATCTCAAAATATAATATAGACTTTATAGTTCCTGTGGAAAAACCACAACTTTTTTGCTGAAGCACCCTAATGTGCAAACATTTATATGTTATACCATAGACAATACAGAGGAAAATATATTTATATTTTTAGCCGAAAATTGTTGTTTCAGCCGCCACATGTGTCACATAACAAAATTTTTATCACCACACGACGCGGCACGGCAAATGCGAAAATCCCCTGTGGCTCACTACAGTCATTCATCCTGCAGGCTGTAAGCCAAACAAGGCAATCAGTTTATACTACGTAGACATGCCTGCGCGACTTCATACATGTATCTGAAGCCACAAGTGAATGAGTTGCCAGTGGATTGTTTACACAATTCATTAAGGCTTGAAAAAATACAAGCAGGAGGGTTGTAACTTGAAATCTGTTGTACCTGTGATTAAGCACAATACTATAAGACGTCGAGCACGCTACCAAGAGGGTGGAGCTAGATTTAAACATAAAGGTGTACTCTACGGCTTTTAAGAATTTTCGCGATAAGCCTCGAGTCTTGAAGATAATTCTATTAAATTCCTAATTAGAAAAAATTGCATACTTTTTGTATTGATGACTTAAAAAGAGATTTTGAGGAAGTTTCGATGGATTTTAATCTTTGGTATACAATAATTTGTAATATGAAGTCCAAAGAAATACCAAAGGCCATTGATGCATTGCCGAATGTGGATATCATCGCAACTTGCGAGAATGAAAATCGTTTTCACTAATTCGTCAACTTAAAACATATTTAAGAGGTACGAGGTCACAGGATTCGTTGAAAGGAGCAGCACATTTTTACATTTACATATTCGAGGTTTGCCTATTATGTCTTCGCCCAATAATGAAAATACAATAAAATAATAAACAAGATATAAGTTTACAAAAATACTCGCCTGTCGGCCGCCGTAGCCGAATGGGTTGGTGAGTGACTACCCTTCGGAATTCAGAGAAAACGTAGTTTCGAATCTCGGTGAAAGACCAAAATGAAGAAAACGTTTTTTCTAATAGCGGTCGCCGCTCGGCAAGCAATGGCGAACCTCCGAATGTATTTCGCCCTGAAAAAGCTCCTCATAAAAAATATCTGCCGTGCGGAGTCGGCTTGAAACTGTAGGTCCCTCCAATTGTGGAACAACATAAGAACGCACACCACAAATAGGAGGAGGAGCTCGACCAAACACCCAGAAAGGGTGTACGCGCCAAATATATATATATATATATATTATATATATATATATATGTATATATAATAATGGCTTCGTTGTTTTTCAAAGTCGGTACTCGTCTGCATTCACTCGAACTAATTTTCAAGGCACTTTTGCCAGTTAGTGGTGTTAAAAAGCTTTAACAGCTTCTTCAGGCGTTGAAAAAAGTTGATCTCGCATTTCATTTCTGATGTTGGAGGACAAAAAAATATAATTAGATTTGACGCACAGCATTGATTGTTTCTGCCACAACAAACGTTTTTGGGTGACCATCACGCAAGGGGTCATAGGCGAGCATATAGCACGGAAATTGTTTGCAAAGTTCAAAAATGGCGGCTTGACGTCAATGATATGTCCTGCGGCCGAAGGGTTCTGAATTCGATAAAGAATAAAGAACACTTTTGAAGGAGAAGATCAGCAAACCAGCAATAAATTGGCGGAGAAAATGAGCTGCGACCATAAAACGGTTCTCAATCATCTTCATTTAACGGGATTTACCGAAGTATTGGGAGCCTGGATGCCTCACGAGCTCAACGAAAAAACAAAGCAAGTCGCCTTCATTGTTACTTCTCGCCCGCCATCGAGCAACACGCAGTCATAAACTTTTTGTACCGAATCGTCACGGGAGATGAGAAATGGTGAATATACATCAATTAGAAGCAAGGAAGGGAGTGGGTGGCTCCAAAAGAAACGCCAAAGCCGAGAGTCAAGTCGGCTCTTCATCCAAAGAAGATCATGATATCTGAATGAGGCTATTCGACTTAAAAGACCTGATCGACATGGTCAAACCGTACTCCTTCACGACTACGCCAGGCCCCATATTACACAAGTCGTCAAAGTCACACTCCCAGAGCTCGAATGGGTGGTCTTTCAGCATCCGCCGTATTCTCCAGACCTTGCGCCGACCAATTATTATCTTTTCCGCTCCCTGTCAAGCTATATGAAGGGCGTTACCGTCGATAATAAAGAGGTCCTTAAAAACTGGCTCAACAACTTCTTTGACACCAGACCAGGCGGTTTTTGGCGAAACCGCATCAACGAATTGACCGAGAAGTGGGAAGAGGTTGTTAACAGCAACGGCGAATATATAATTGATTTGGTTATTGATTATTGATATAGGTAAGTATTGTTTTTTGTTTAAATAAAAGTCTTTGATAAAAACTAGGAACTTATTCCCCAACCCAGTGTCATGTATGTATATATTACAAGATAAGCTTCATTAGGAATTATTGCAGGTATTATGCTTTGTTTAGAATTTTTTCTGAGACTATTGCAAGAACGAATATTTCGTTTTAAAAAACGCTTACCAAAAAGACTTGGGCGTGCATACATGGCTTTAATTATTTAAGCTTCCTGAATTTACTTTCTAATAAACGTTGAAAATGCTTTATCCAAAGTCGAAATAAATTGTGTTTATGTAGGAGAAGAGCGAAGCAGAGCCTGCAATTGAAGTTGCGAGCGCGTAGTAGTGTTATTTACTCGCTTAAGTTTCAAGTAAACAAAGAAGGGAGAAGGAGGCGAAGCATATTCAGCTCATAAAATAGCGAAGCAATAGATAATATTTTGTTATAATTTGTGCTTCAACTTAAAAGAAATCTCCAAATATGCGAGTACTTGAGTTATATATACGGTCAGTATTTTCTTTTAATATTTTCGCTTTTAGCTTGACAAAGCTTGAAAATCACTTGATATTCGACAGCTGCGGGTAAATTGCAAAAAAAATTTACTTGGGCCGCATTTAATACCAACAGAGACACATGTACACGCACGCTCACGCGCACATAACTACCTAAAATAATAATATTCTCAATATGGCTCAAGGCACTTATTCCTTCAATTATTTACCACACATACATATATTTATGGTACAAGCGTATATTTTAAACATATACATAAATATATTCTATATGTATGTATGTCATTTAACCTAGTAACTCGATTGTCAATTCCATTGAGTTTGCTTACAATTATCGGGTGTTTTTAGCAGCATGAGAACTATAGATATAAATAACTATGAGCTCATAATGACAAACTGTGTTCATATTTCTGTTCAGTAAGGTTTGGCAAGTCATCATGAATCGCTTAACGCCAGAACACCGCTTCGAAATTGTGGATCCCATGCTTCATTGATGCCATGCCATTATATTCGTCTCATGCTTATAAGTCTCTAGCCGTTATAAATTCATAGGTCTATATTGTGTCTGTCCTTTACTCATAACTTTATCACTGGAGTCATATATTGTCCCTACTTGTTGGAAAGGATTCGATTTAAATTTCCCCAGCAATCTCTTAGGAACCTCTACTTTTTTATAATAAAAATAATTAATTCCAGCAATATTTCGTTTGTGTGTATTACTATTTTAAGTTCCAAGCTCTTCAAAAACACCCGATATAAGCATGATGTAGTTATTAAAGGTGATGTACGTTGCCAGCTTTCTCGCTCTAGCTTTACCAAAATATCAAGCGGAAAAGATCGTGGAGCAGGCCAGGTGAACCAACTAAAACAACATCAAAAGCTGATATTCATCAAAAGAAGGTTTTGTTATCAGTTTGGTGGGATTATAAAGAAATTGTCTACTTTTAACTCTTACCACATAACCAAACGATCAATTCTAACGTCTACGTCGAACAACTAACGAGCGGCTCGAATTGACAAATCGAGGCAAGGCCACACACATCTTTGGCCACTCGGCAAAAATTATTGGAGTTTGGTTGAGATGTTTTGCCCCATCCGCCATATATGTATGTAGTCCTGACCGTCTGATTACTTTTTGTTCCGATCTTTACAAAACTCCTTGAATGGTAAAAATATCAATAGTGATAATCGTATCTGATTAATTTTGTTGCCAATTAAAAACCAGCAGTTTTATGACCGTAGGATTATGATGCTGCCTGAAAGATGGCAAAAGGTCATTGATCAAAACGGGCAAACATTAAAGTTATTTAGTTTTCAAAGAAACTTTTGTTAAATATGTAAATATTTAAAAAAAATATATTATTAAAAAAAAATAAAGCCTAATCGTTATTTTTACTTTTATTTTACGTTAAGGGGTTATATACACTTTTAAGGCTGAAAAATCACAAAGAACGATTTTATTATACAAATAAAATTTTTAATTATTCAAATAGTGTCTACTTTAAAGTTAACTATAGCATGTAAAGTTAGTGAAAATATTGAAGTGCAAGACTCCTGCATATGAACTCCCAAGCGTCCTCCAAAAAAAGCGTTCGGCGATGGAGAAAATATCTCCGGTTTGGATTATCTGAAATCGAAAAACCAATTAGCTTATTTTTGCGGATTAATAAAGCTAGGTATTAATCGAAGGAATAGTCAAAATTTTAATTTTTGATAAAATGGCGGCTATAGGAAAAAAATCGAATTTTCTACAAGAATTTTCGCGAAAAATTGCCTAAAAAATAGAAAAAATAATCAGAATTCTTATTTCTTCAATTATTACTTGGGGAATATATCTGAAAAGGTTGTGTTAAAATTTCAAGACGATCGGTTTAGCCGTTTTTGAGAAATCCTGTCCACCGACTTCGAAAACACTAGAGAAAAACGCGTTTAAAGATTGAAAAGCACTTTACGTAGGTTAAAAATTCTCTGAAACGCTTTTTCAAATTTGCGTGTAACTTCGAAAATATTCACCGGAACGGTATTAAATTTTCTGTGTGTATTCTTGAATTGGCGGCCGCCGTAGCCGAATGGGTTGGTGCGTGACTACCATTCGGAATTTACAGACAGAACGTAGGTTCGAATCTCAGTGAAACACCAAAATTAAGAAAAACATTTTGCTAATAGTGATCGCCCCTCGGCAAGCAATGGCAAACCTTCTGCCATGAAAAAGATCCTCATAAAAATATCTGCCGTTCGGAGTCGGCTAAAAATTGTAGGTCGCTCCCACACCTCAATAGGAGGAGGAGCTCGGCCAAACACCCAAAAAGGGTATACGCGCCAATTGTATATGTATATATATTCTTAAATATATGTACATTAAGAAAATAAAATAAAAACAAAATTGATTTTTTGAAAATTCTAACTGTATATAACCCCTTAATTGATGCTATTCTTTGGTTTACAAATTTGATTTTTCTTTCGCCGGGTACATACATTCGGATTCCAGCACATAATGAAATTACACACTATTATCGTATGTTTCTAGCTTCAAATGAATGTCTGTTCCATGCAGTTAGTCCTTTTCTATTCTTTCCGTGAGAAAAAAGTGTCACTTTATATTGCTTTCGCTTAATCTTCCTCTTCACAAGCAAGTAATTTCCCTTCTTTTTGTTTGTATATTTGTTTACATTGACGTCACAGCGAATGCGGGAAGCACAATTTTATATTCTATCGCTCATTCATGGTACCTGTTGACGTGGCAACCAAAGTAACAATTTTTTTTCGGATGGCCAAAGCTGATAGTCTATCATCCTTGTGTAGGAGAACTACAGCGCAAAAAAAAGAGGATTAGGTGTAGCACAATCAGAGTAGAGTAAACTAATTCCTACAAGACCTGTTCACTCAACTAAGATTGTTCATAGAACTCCAAACAGGAATTTAAAAATAATTTTAGTTAATGCATTCATTAAAAAAATACATTTCCTTTAAAATACAGTATCGTATTTAATTCAAACATTTTTTTAATTTTTTTCCAAAAACAGTATTTGCTCCTTTTTCCTCTAAGACACTTCCTTGCAGCTTCATCTCCAAAAGTATAATAAAAGAATTCGTATTTTCGTCGGCTCAGTCCATGGCCTTGTCAAAGGCTGTAAAGGATCTGACGCTATTATAACATATTTTCGTTCAATTCTTAATTTTTTTTTCACTCTATTCAGTAGAAATGGTGGTATTCCCTCGATCGACGAGCTCAGATAAGCCGGGGTTCATTCAGCGCTGATTATGGCGCGATTAAATAGCTGATTTTTAACAAAAATGAAATACAAATTTTCGTTTGTCAAGTCTTTAAAATAAATTGCTTTAAAAAGCGCAAGCAAAAGCTCTTGCTTTGCTCTTGAAAATTTAATTGCTTTGAATGTTGCCGCCAAGCAACACTTCTTTTGTGCACATTTTATTTGATTTCATTCCAAAATTTCCGTCTATGAATTCAATTTCTGTACATTTATACATGCATACATATGTACGTATACACAGCAACATAGCGCAACACAGATTTGCAGCGCCTCACCAACCAAACATAACCAAACGAGCGCTGCGCACGTTAACAATTTTAATTTTACGCCCACTCGCACGTTCTAGCGAACGTTAAAGGTCAACAGGAAAAGTAGAAATTTGTCTGTTACATAGTATTTGTGTTTGCACATACGTTTACATATGTATATACACATAGCGCATAAAGTCTGCGTACACCCTTCAAATATTTTTAAAATTATTAAAAACACAAAATAAATTTGTAGTTAAAAACATATTTTATTTATTTATTCTTTCATTATATTTAAAAGTTACAAAGCAAAATAAAATAAAATAAGAAGATTTCTCACTTTATTGTTTAAATAACGGTAAGCAATTGCAATAACATATAAATATAGCAACCAGCGAACAGTTTGTTTCTTTTAATAATACCGCTACTTTATTAGGCATTTTTTCGTTTTTGCGCACTTTTGATTATTTGTTATTATAATTTGCGCATTAGCGAACTCAGTTGTACATTTTATTTAAAAGTAGTAATAATATGAAAACATGGAAACCAAAGAAAAATAAATTATAAATTAAATAAATTAGAAATTAGGTTAGGTTAGGTTAACCTGGCTGGCTGAAAGCCATCGCATGTACCTATTGATCCTTACTGTTACCAGATGGAGCTAGACCCTTAAGTTTCTTTGTAGTAGACATCTTGTAATACGTCTGCGTCTTTTGCGAATCTATCCCGAGAGGTATTCTAACTTCTCATATTGTAAAGCTCCTAAGCATTTTAATCTGGTTCTAGGTAATGCAGGGTAAGAACATAGAAGGTGTTCTAGCGTTTCTCTCTCTTCTAATTCATTGCAAAATCTGCAGCTATCGTTGTTTGTAATTCCTATCTTATATGCGTGCGCCGCTAACAAATTGTGGCCTGTTAGCATACCTACGATAGTTTTGCTTTCTTTGCAACTTTCTTTGTACCCTTATGTCCGGGTACCCAATAGATATGCAACCGTCTGTCTGCGGCTAATCTCTCTATGGCTTCCCTGCTTTTTAGAACATTTTTAGATGAAGATTATTGCTTTTATCGCAGCTTGGCTGTCAACGTATATATTTATTTTAGAGTTGCTTGATGTCTTTGCGAATGCTATTTCCGCTGCCTTACCTACAGCAAAGACTTCTGCTTGAAAGATACTACAGTGATCAGGAAGCTTAAATGGCTGCCTGATACCTAGCTCTGCGCAATAGATCCCTGCCCCTACTCCGTCTAACATTTTCGAGGCATCGGTAAATATATTAAGAGTATTTGAGTTATGTTTAATTCCTTTTTTCCATCTCTCTTCTTCTATTGTTGTTCGGAATTTCTTCACCCAATTGCATTTCGGAGTCATATAGTCCGTTTGGACCCTATAACTAATGCCTATTGAGCTATGACCGAATATTTTACAGGTAAATTCGCCTGCCGCGCTGAGTCTTACGGCGGATTTAGCTATTAGACATTCCGCCGCAATATCAATCGGTGACAAGTTGAGTATTCTTTCAAGCGCTGCCGTTGGAGTAGTTCTCAATGCACCTGTTGTGCAAAGTGCACAAAGACATTGAATACTTTCCATAGGCTTTTTATATGTCGGTTTTCTTAGCGCAGTCCACCACACCGGAGCACCATATACATAGTAATATTGCCTTTACTATAGCTGAGTAGCACCAATACATTATAGCAGGAGATAAACCCCATGTAACTCCCAGCATCTTTTTACATGCGCATAGTGCGTTGTTAGCCTTTTTTTCCTCTCTAATATATTGGACTTCCATGATAGTTTACTATCCAAAATTACTCCAAGGTACTTTGTGTGGTTTTTAAGAGTTAGTTCCAAGTCGTTTAGTTGCGGGGGCTGCCAATAGGGGTTCTTGTACCTTCTAGTAAAAAGTATCATATCCGTTTTATCTGCATTTATCCATAGGCCTGCCTGTGTTTTCCATTGGTGCACTGCTGCGAGCGTATTATTCATTATGTTACTCACGGTGTTTAAGTATTTGCCTGTCACTAATTATGGCTATGTCATCTGCATATGACCCTAATTTCGATGCCGTACCTTCAAATTTCTTTAGTAACTCATTAACTGCGAGTAGCCAGAGAAGTGGCGATAGAACACCACCCTGTGGCGTACCCTCGCATGCTACTTTAGTGAGTTCAGCTTCGTTCCATTCCGCCCTTATTAATCTACAACCTAACAGGTTTTTTACCCATGAATAAACAGCGGGTTCTGTATTCGTTGTATTTAAGCCCCTTAAAATGACTTCTCTCGACACTTTCTTGAATGCACCACTAATGTCTAGAAATACTCTTACCGCATATATCTTGTACTCTAGAGCTTTCTCTATAACTAACACTAGTGAGTGTAACGCAGTCTTTGTGGATCTGCCTTTAGTATATGCGTGTTGTGCTTAGACATAAAGTCTGACATCCTATTTTCTCTGATGTGTGGGTCAAGGATTTTCTCAAGCGTTTTCAGAAGAAATGAGGTCAAACTACTGGGCCTAATATTCCTTTGAGAGTATCGGGTTGTTCTTACCCGCTTTCGGTATAAATACAACCCTTGCTTCTCTCCAGATAACAGGTATATAGTTAAGTTTCCAACATCCTGTGTATATCGCTTTTATCCATGGCCCCAAAAGATCGCTCATCTTTTGGAGCATGGCTGGAAAAATTCCGTCTATGGCGGCGATTCAAATGGGTCAAAAGTGTTTAATGCCCATTATATTTTTTGGATTGTAGTAAACTCTTCCGTGATGTTTGCTACGTTATCTCTCAAGGGATCATGATCTAAGTAGTCTATGCATCCTGGAAAATGCGTAGTGACTAGATCTTGTAGTGATTCTTCACAACTATCAGTCCAGTCTCCGTTAGTTTTGCGAATTAAATTCGGCGTGGTGGAATGTTTCATGAGCCTAGCCGCTTCGTTAGTACTTTCTATACTGCCACAGAAGTCTTTCCATGATTTTGTTTTGGCCCTACACACCTCTTTCTTATATGTTCGTCGTAGATCGTTATATTCCTCCTAGCAGGATCCATTGTCGGCTGCCCGTGCCAACTTATAGAATTTTAATACACTTCACCTTTTTGATCCCAGCTCCTTGTTCCACCAAGGTGGCTTTAATCTGCGTTTTAGAAAGGAAAATAATTATAAAATAATTTATGAAAATATGAAAATATATAAATGACTTTCGAAATATTGGCAAAGTTATTGGGAGAATGTATTCCTCCCTTCTATGCGTATTCAACGATTTCAAGCAAATAGGGATTTTCACATCTAAGGCCAGGTATGGGCATCCAAGAACACTATCGGCCGCAGCATAATCAATATGGTAAAGATTAACCCTCGAATAATTATAAAATATTTGTACTGAAACTGTTAGAAAAATTTTACAAAAAGCTAGATACCATGGTACGAGGGCGGTTCAATAAGTACCCGTATTTGATGACAGAGGGCGTTTCTGAGAGAAGTTGGTGTTATCATCCTGTGCTGGCATCTATCAATCGACGGCAAAACAAATTTAAGACTGATTGATAGGTTAGTTTGGATTTGGCAGCTATTCGAGTAAGAAGTGTTTCGTGATTCAAGATGGAAAGAGAGCAGTATCGTTCTACCGAACGCCTTTTTTGGAATGGGAAAAAATGCGCGGAAATAAAAGCAAAGTTGGATGCAGTCTAAGGGAACGCTTGGCCATCTATGACCACAGTTAGATATTGGTTCAACGAGTTTAAACGTGGGCGAACATCCGTTTTTGATGGGGAACGACCAGGACATCCGGCAGACGTGGTTACCGAGGAAATCATTCAAAAAGTCCACGACATGATTTCCGCTGAACGTCGAACGAAAGTACGCGAAGTAACAGAGGCCATAGGTGTGTCGACCGGAACAGCAATTAATATTTTACATGATAAGTTCGCGATGAAAAAATTGTCTGCCCGATGGATACCGCAATTGCTCACGGTGGACAACAAACGGATGCGGCTGTTAACTTCGAAACAGTGTTTAGACCAAATTAAGCGGGATAGGAAGGAATTTTTGCGTCGAGTTGTCACCGTTGATGAAGCTTGGATACATCATTACACACTTGAAAGCAACAACCATCCTCAAGGATTTCTTAGAAAATGAAAGAACGATCACTGTACAATACTTCATTGAGTTTTCGCTTTCAGAAAAAATTGAAGGAGATATGGCCGCATTTAGCGAAAAAGAAGGTGCTGTTTCCCCACGATAACGCCCCAGCACATTCATCAAGAGTTGTTGCCGCCAAACTGCGTGAATTGCGTTATGAATTGCTGCCGCAATCACAGTATTCATCAGATCTGGCTCCCTGCGACTTTTTCTTGTTCCTCTACATTGAAAAAATGGCTCGCGGGAAAAAAATTTCGATCAAACGAGTAAGTCATCGCCGAGACAGAGGTGTCTGAGAGAGTTCGAGAAATCCTATTTTTCGGAGGGGTTAAAAAATGGCCGAAGCGTTGGGAGAAGTGTATCTTTCTAAAGGAGACGAGAAAAATAAAATTTTTTTATTTAAATGGTGTCTTCATTTCTAACACGGGAACGTATTGAACCTCCCTCGTATAGTCGATCGAAGAAAGCCATTTATTGCACTTGTTGAACGGACGAGGGCGCATTGAATTTTCTAATAATAATATACAAAATTAAGCCTCCAAAGTTTTGGAAGCATGTAATTTTTTCAGGCGAAAGTAAATTTTGTATATTTGGGATAAAAGGTCGTCAAATTGTTTGGCACAAATCAGGAATTGCTCTAGAGATACAACATCTTGTTGATACAGTCAAACGGCCATGGTGAAGTAAGTTATGGTGGGGGTCAGTTGGAATTTATCGAATTTATTGATCGGATAAATGGGATATTTAAACATTACAAAAAAAAAAAACAATTTGAAACAGAGTGCCGAATATTTTAGCTTATCAAGAATGTTTTGGTCCCAACAAGATAACAACCCCAAACACAACACCGATTTCGTTAAGCTTTGGCTCTCGTACAACGCTCCAAAACAGGTGAAAACACCCACACAGTCACGGAATCTCAATCCTATTGGGTATCTGTGTGATTTATTAGAAAAAAGAATTAAACAGTATGAAATAACAAGTAAGGAGGCTTTGCGAAGTGTTATTGGGGCAGAATGGGCGAAGATTACAACTGAGGAAACAGAGAAGTTACATTACATTACCGTTTTGTAAACAATGACAACCGCAGTAGCCGAATGGGCTGGTGCGTGACTTCCATTCGGGAGTGCGTAGGTTCGAATAGAAAAAGTTGTTTCTAATAGCAGTCACCCCTCGGAAGGCAATGGCAAACCTCCGAGTGTATTTCTGCCATGAAAAAGCTCCTCATAAAAAATATTCGCCGTTCGGAGTCGGCTGAAAATTGTAGTTCCCTCCATTTGTGGAACAACATAAAAACGGATACCACAAATAGGAGAAGGAGCTCGGCCAAACACCTAACTGAAGTACACGCACCAATTATATACCTACTTTTATTTTTTTTATGTACACAATGAGGTGAAGAATATTTTTGTTTTCTTTTGCTTTTGTAACTTAAGAATATAATTAAAGAATAATTAAATAAAATATGTGTTGAACTATAAATTAATTTTGTGTGTTTTAATCAATTTAAAAATATTTGTGAGTTGTACGCAGACTTTATGGACTATGTGTATATATACATATTTGCATATATGCGTGTGTTTTATCATGGGTTTCCCAACTCGTTGCGATCAACTAATTTCAGCTTTGGCGTAAAACTTTTGCTTTCTTCTCGTAGCAGTTGGCGCGACTCCAACGAAACTACGCGACGTGCATTCCCTTTTGTTATGCATACACGCTGGTTGGCATGCTTTTTAAATTTTTTCTCTTATTCTTTGACTATACCTGTCTTCTTGAGCACCAAAGTTACGCCTTAACGTGCTTGAGCAGCCTCGAAAGCGCAATGAGATAAGAGATTATTTCGCACGTAGGCACGTTCAACTTTCGTTATCCTGACTGGCATGCCTTGTATTGCCACCGACGCAACGACACTTCCGCACATTTGGTTATTCGCAAGTATTTGCGTGCCTGGTAAACTGTTGTTTGTTGAAGGGGCACAGTGTTTTACTTTATGAAGGCTGCTGAAGGGCAACGTGGTCAACCTATTTTCGAAGCGAAACAGCTACTGAAAGGCGTTATGGCCGAATCGCTGTGAGCGGCTTAAATGATCGGCAAGCTTTGATTACCTGCCAAATGCTTACTGTGTGTTTAAAGATATTGGAATAAAATAATAAACAAATTATAAGCAAGTTCGGTTAGGCCAAACAATCAGGTCGACGCTCTACGGCGCTCCAAATTGAAGCAGGCGATTGACCCGAAGCGTCAAAAATTAGGCAATAAAAAGTTGATTGTTTGGGTATGGACAGTTCTATGGCATCTGCTGCACTATACAGACCTGCCACTAAGCGCTTATGAGCAATTGAAGCATTTGTAAAATTTTTGGTGTCTTTCGAAAATGAGCTGGTAGAATTTGTTACCAATAGGTGTTCAGTGGATTGTTTTTCAACAATATACGGATCTAATGCTGGTAGGCAAATTTTATGGGGCGTTCAAGAGAATCGATTTTACAATTTTCAGCACTCACTCGGGGGTAAGTGGGAATATTGCGTTGATTTTTACACTCCTATAATGCAGAACGATTACCGAAAACTTGTTGAAAGTATGCTTTCAGATCTTCAAGACGAAGTTTGAACATTTATCATAATTTGTCTATTTAATTATTTATTTATTTTTTTATTCAATTTTTTTTATAAAGTATAGTCCATCTGTAAAGGGACAGATACCTGTAAAATTACGAAAAAAAAATTTTATTTTTTTACATAAAATGTATTAACAATCCTTTAAGAATATGTCAAAAAAATTTTAGAACGTAAATTTAAGTATTTCTTATATTATAGATCGTCAACCGTGACGGCTCTATTCTTGGCGTTCGAGCGCTGGGAGAGGTATAGTTACGTATTCAAACTTTAGACGCGTTTTTCTCAAACCTATATTTTTCGAATTGGCGCAAAAGTTATTGACCGATCTCCCTGAAATTTTGCACACATCTTTATTATAATATTACTTTCTATGTGAATTCAGAAGTTTCCAAGTGAGCAGAGCGCTAGCATACTAAACAGAGAAGCCGCTACTCGAAGGCGCCTAAGTTTCATATAACACATGGACTGAAAAGTCCCGAGCCTAACAAAGTAAGCATTTTTTGTTCAAAATTATCTTTATTCATCAACGAGATTTCCATCAAGAAGAACGCAATCATTCGCTACTCTAACATTTCAATACCACTTTTGTAGAACGATTTATCTTTTTCCTCATAATAGGCCTCAGACTCAGCGCGCATTTTTTAGGTCTTCGAATAGCCCTTAGTCGGTGGGATCCAAATCTGGTGAATATGGTGGAAGTGGGAGCAAATCTAAGTTCAATTCATGTAGTTTTGCCATTGTTCAGAATCATCAGCCAGTTCTTGTTTTTGGCCAACAGTGAGCAAACGCGGCACCCACTTGCAACAGAGTTTTCTCATAGTCCAATGCTCATGCAATATAAAGCCAACACTTTCTTTTGATATCTTTACGATGTCAGCTAACTCACGCAACTTCATTTTTGGATCATTCAAAACGATTTTGTGGATTTTTTCGATGTTTTCTTTTGTTATCGCCTCATTTGGACGTCCACTGCGTTATGCATCATCAGGGTCTCTATGACCACGTTTGAAGTCTGCAAATCATCGTTTTATTATTGATTTTGATGGAGCAGAGTACCCATAATACTTTTCAAGCCATTATTTCGCTTTAACGGTATTTCCCATTAAGAAGCAGTGTGAAATTAAAGTACGAAATTCCTTTTGATCCATTGTTTTGAAAATAACAAAAGTAGCGTCACTTTTAGCACAATAACCCACGAACTAATGAATCGAATATCATGAAATTTTAATAGCTGTATTTTTAAGGTGATTACTAACCGGAAAAGGAGTGAGTGCAATAAAACTAGTGTCTTGTGTGTGTTAAACCCGGGACTTTTTACTCCATTGGTTATAAAATTCAACAAATTTTCATCAAAATTTTAAACTACAATAATTAATTATAATACTTTTTAAAAAATCTTAAGAACCCTATGATCAAAAAGTACCGGGAATGTTTAATTTAAATGAACCGCCCACGTAGGAACCGGTTCATATTTTTTTCTTCTGTTGGTAGGACTGTAAGACACACATCTGTCACTTTTTAGTGCCATCGGATCGTTTGAGAGATGATGTACGTCGCAAACGGCTAGAAATGTGGGCCGATGATAACGCGCCATCGCACCGAGTCCCAATTGTGCTGGATTATTTGACCAAACCCCAAGTAAATAACTTCGTGCAAGTACCTTATTCACCTGTTATGGTCCCGTACGACTTCTTTTTGTTTCCCAAGTTGAAGTTACCACTTCGTGGAAGGAGATTTCAGTCGATAAAGGAGATCAAAGAGAATGCGACGAAGGAGCTCAAGGAGCTGAAGGCCATCCCTTCGTCGGCCTACCAGGGGTGCGTGGAGGACTGGGTTAAGCGTTGGCACATGTGTGTTGCTTCAGACGGGTCATATTTTGAAAGAGATAAAATAAATTTGCCTGAAATTGAACTCTATTTTGTTTTATTTAATCATTCCCGGTACTTTCCGATCATAGGGTATGCAATTTTATACCCACACTTTTACGTCAGTCAAATGCGCTGCCGCAACCGACGCATTGTGAGATACCTGTTATTCTATTCTTAGGGTCATACATATTATTCAACGCACTATAGCACACGAACAATTACGTTAGTCGGGTTGTATATATTGTCAGAAACCAAAATTTTATTGTATTGCAGATACATTTATGTTTGGGTTTTACGCTAATCCTAATGCCTAGGAATACTTGAAAATGAATCTATGAAATGTTTCCAGGAAAAAGTGATCGAGCAGTTACTACCATTTGGGTTGTATATAAAATGTATATAAAAATAAAAAAATAATAATAATACTTATTATATTTCAAGTCTTTGAATTTATCTTTTGTACAGTCAATAAAATATGAAATAAGTATCAGTTTTGAAACAGAGTTTTCTCATCAACCCTTTAAAAGAAGTGACCTAAATTTGCATCCAACGAATTCATTACCAAAATATATATACATATTAATTGTCATCAAATTATATAAACTAGTAATACAACACGAAACCATGCTTAAAATGGGTCCTAATCAAATGAAAGTAAGTTGTACGAATTTTTTGTGAAATAATATATTTTTAAATGTGGATTTATTTTCAGCAGATTGCCGAATCGAAGTGTGAGTTGAAGCAGCCTAGCATTGCTGATGTACTTTTTGATGGAGAGGAATTGCAGATCGCTACAGGTGAAAATGTGTTCTACCAAAGGATAGCCAAGCCTCTAACAGCTTCCGAACTATCTTCACTTTTGGAAAATAAGTCAAGCGTTGAAATCCCAAAAACTCCAACTATGTACCTCTAAAACATGCGCTCTAAAGCGCAGAGCTAATGATGGTGATGATTCTGTGGCAGCTAATGAAGGCGCTACTGTATCAACCACATTAAAGGAGAATAGAGAGCCACCCAAGAAAAAATGGTTAAGAATGAGCAATTATAGTAGTTAATATCTATTTTGAACAAATCGACTAACAACACAATAATGAGTAGTCGTGCTGGAGGGCCCGTTTTCAATTATGTCAAACAAATTTAGATGTTTAAGAAGCGAGCGGTACGCTTTGATTGTACGGTAACCTCCAAATTGGCTTAACTCGATGCAGCTGCGAAATTTTAAAAACAAATGGAACGTTTTGGAGCAGCAGAGGCAGAAAATGTGAAAGCACTATAGCCTAGACGAACGGCGGCGTTAATTGGGATTAGCGGTGCAGTTAATTTTGAATAAAATTGTATGTGACAGACGGTTTTTACGCGGATTAGTGAACAATGGATTCGCTTGTTGGGTAGTTTTGTCAATAAGAGATGGACCGCAAACAACAAATACGGTCTAAGAAATAATTATTTGCTTAAAAGAAAATCTTAAATTGCATTTACTCAAACTGCGCCGATATATTAAAACAATTAATGTAATATCGAACGTGTTAGAGTAAATTAGCATTGCATCCAGTCTTTCTTGTTCTTCTCTTTAAAAATGTCATTATTTTTCATTCATAATAAATATTAACTGTCACTTGTTAGCACCTAATTCCTGAGATAATTCCGAACTAAATCGTTAATCCTGACTAAATCCACCGTCTGTCTAAGCTTCTAAAACGGCTAAAACCCCTAATAAGTCCGACAATTGGCGGTAAGTTTGAAAAAAATTTGTTGAATTTTTATAAATATTGTACTTATTATCCTTATATATAAAATATATATACATATTAAAAAGGTTCATTCTATATTTGTGTGAAAACCAATTGGAATTAATAAATAAATAGATAAAACTTTTAAACACGCGGTGCTTTATAATTCTGCAATGTGAATAAATGAGCGGGCAAAATTTTCCTGCGGAGTACTCTTTGACGTGGTAACCGAAGCTACTCTCACTATTTTGCTTCGGATGAGCAAACCTTATTACATATTTTATATAATACATTATACAATATTTACGAGAGAGCAAGACGAGAGAGAGAGAGAGTTCTGGAATGTGCTGTTACAGATCCATCGCTTGCTCTACTCAAGGTAAAAGAGTGACTTTCATTAGATTTTAAGGCATATGTTCCCAGCTAGACCATACTAAGGGATTTACAAAAAAATAAGCAAAAAGTGGTGAATTCACGCATACAAATGCAATAACATTGCTGATTGCTTATGAATGTGAAAGCGAGATGACTTCTAATGTTACTTAATATGTGTACAAGTGAATGTGTCAATTATTTGTCAAATATTGGTGGCACCAAAGATATAGAAAACAAGTTGAAAAACAAGGAATACCTCGCATAATTTGTTGTTTTCACATTTTTAGAGAAAACGTACTTGTATTATTTGAAAGGCGGTAACGGAACCATCGACGAGGTTTCAATTCAAAAAATTTAATTGTATACTGTTTCACATGCTTTTAGAACACTGTACCTCAGCAACTTACTAAATTCGAAGCCGCACGCTTAACACGCTCCCAATTACTTTGTGTACTTCTGCAGCCTTGAATGTCAAGTGAAACGACCGCCCGAACAGTGATTTCGAGATTTTTTTTTGTTTAACCTATTACCTGCACATAGCGGCATATCGAGCTACATACATACATACATACATTTTTACACCCGAACAGGTATAACTTAAGGATTTAAATACAATAAATATGAATGTATATGCCCTTTTTTGCATACATAGACGTATATTAGGGCGAGTCAAGTTTTTCGTTGACATCATTCCTAGCAGATTTGGATGAAAAGTCTATTAGAGCGTAACTCTAAAGGCAATTTCGAGCCCCCTTCACGAAGCTATTTTTAATTAAAATGAAGTCAACATAAAGATTAATAAAGGGCATTGCAAAAGTAATGCCTAGATGTCTGTAGCGAATAATTCCTGGACTATACCCTTTTCTACAAGAATGTCATCTTTGAAATTTATCAAGTAGACTGATGTACAATTCTATATAGAGAAGAACGCGTTAAAACTATTGAAGCTTATTATGAAAGTAGTTGAACACAGAACAACACATGGAAAAATTCATGATTTTTTTGGTGGAAACATCGTCCGAATAAGTCGACAATTCAAGAGTTGGTGAAAAACTTTGAAGAAAATGGTTCTATCAAGCATAGAAAAACAACTAGCAGACCAAGAACTGGACGTTCTATTGAGAATCTTGCGGCCGTAGCGCAAAGTGTTGCTGAACAACCAACATCTCTCAACATATCTCAACATCGATATCTCGACGTCCTCAACAGCGAGTCATTCATGAAGCGACGGCGACTGTTTGGTGGATTTTACATCTAGACGAGCTCGTGGTGGAAATTTAAATCATGTCATTTTTCACATAATATGAATCAAAGTATTGAAGCCTGAAATAATCTAATTTTTTAAATGTTTTATTTGAAAACAACATCTACTCGCTTCTTTTGGAAGACCCTTTATACTTATACTAAATTAGTATAAACACCTTTTTTTGTTTGTCTTTAAACTTGAGAATTTTTGAGACGATGAATTTATTTTTGATACCAATTTTTTATTTAAAGAATTCCAAAATGGAGCTACAAAGTAAATTATTGTAATTGTCAAATAATATATTTTAATAGGAAAATTGAATGCATGTAGTTTTTTTTATATGTAAATCGAACTAAAACCTGTAGGAAACCAAAAACAATTTTTGTTTTCTATAATTCGACATTTTATTTAGAATTTCGTTTTTTCAACTAACAACGTATTTGAAATTACTTTGATTTTAGCTGCTTTCTACTTTTAACATGAAATTTGTCTGCCTTTTATTTTCTTGCCCTCTCTATTTTCTTATTAAGTAAATTGCCTTCAGAGCTATGCTCATAGTGAAACGATTTTTAGAAGAATGCTATTTAGCAAACCGTTATTCGGCTCTGAGCGAATTTGGCAGAATAAGCTGATTGGCTCACTTCACTTGGAATGTGTTTAACAAAATTTAGCTTGTGTTAGTGGCATACGAAAAAAGTCAACCAATGACATTTCGTTGCCGTCTGAACGACGACTGATTGGACGAGTGTGTAAATTCATGTGAAATGATCGTGCAGAATTCGGCTGCCGAATCTCCTAAGTGGCATGGCAGCTAAAGTTCCTCTCACAATTTTCTTTTTCACCATAGTTAAATAGCAAACCTGGTAATCTATCATCCTTGAGCTATGCTCTAATTAACTTTATTTTCTTACAATGTAATGTACGAAAAAGTCGTTCCATGCAAATTGACTCGCCCTAATGTACATACACATGAATGAATATCCGTGTATATATGTTGGTATAGCAAATAAAAGCGCAACAGCATGAAAGCGCAAACTTCATGGCCACAACCTTAACTTTTGCTTCTGCTTTCTATCTCCGCCCCGTTCATTGGCCTTACATAATATTTGTTCTTGAGGAAAGGATTGGTAGTTGTTTGCAGATTTACAAATCAAATTTTGCATATGACTTTTACGAATTCGTCCTTGAAATTTCAACGTTTTTCGACTGCTGTTGCCTTTTCGCTAAGATATGTATGTGTATGTACATATGTACGGGTATGAGCTTGACGGAGCTCTGTTTGACTGACTACACATACAAATAAGTATGTAACCAAATATTGTACATACACACGGATTTATTTTGAATAGATTTTTATTTATTTCATTTTATCAATTTTAGCTGTAAAAACTTAAGATGCAAGGGGCACCTAACTACAAAAACAGCAACAACAAATTGAACGAATAGAAGCCCGTAGGCGTCGTACTATTTAAGTATAATAGTCATACTCGTATTAAAATAATTGAAGACAGGAATCTATTGATTTTTATTTATGTATAAGCCTCATATTACCTTAAAGAGTAGGGTTACAGAAAAAATTAAAAAAAAAATCGATTTTTTTATTTAAAATATGCCTTAATACCGTAAAAATTATTTACTCGAAAGAGTAATGAAGAGGAATGAATTTTTTTCTTGGCATTTTTGTTTTCTGATTCAAGCAAAGCTTTTTGAAGTGAAACTTTTTAGCCGTCGATGGACGAGCGAGAATGGAGAGTAAAATTTCAAGGCCATGGTTTGGACATTTTCGTTCCGCGAGTGAGAAAAAAGATATAACGTAGAGGAAAAAGAGAGTAGCTTTCTCTATATAAATACATATATTATATATACATATATATCTTAGATACACTTTAGGCTATTTTTCCTGAGTTTTTCCTTGTGGTTGCTAATTTCTAGTAAGGAATAACACTGCCTACTTTTTGGCGCTTGTTTGTTGGTGCAATCTTGTAGGAAGTATATTTTTCGTGCCTACTTTGGCGTTATATTTCCTTGGTGCCTACTGTTTTGGGCGTTTTTTGGTCCCAATTTTTTTGGCGTTTTTTTTTTGTGCCTACTTTTTGGCGCTTATTTCCGTTTCCTGGCTGGCGCAGACTAACTTCCTAAACTCAATTTATCACTGCGATGCTAGAATCACTACAGGTACCGTGCAGTTTTATAATACCACTGCGGTGCATTTTAAATTCTGTGATGAACGTCTTGCTTATGTGACGCGTATCAACAAACTAATGCAAAGCTTAAGCAATTTATTATTTATATTTAACATTACTAAGAAAGGGAAATTATTTTATTTAAAAAGTGAGTGGCAACGCCATTCAAAAAATTCTGTGTAATTAAAATATTCTCAATCATAATCCGAGTGATACCCACATCCTTAATTCATCTGTGTTATTATATAACATTTTCGGCTTAAGTGGTGTATGACAACGCCAAGCACAAATAATTTTAATTAAAGCTGTGTTCATTCTTCTGAACAAATTTTGTTTGATATTCCATATCCTAGCTTCTAATTGGATATTTTTTCTAATTTAAATGTTTCTTTAAATTACATCGCAACACCTTTATTACTGGATGCAAGCTACTTTCACCTTTACCTCCATATATTTGTATATATTTTTTACAATTAAAATATTTTTGTAATCAATTCTTTAATTCCCAAAACAAAAATAAGTAGGTGGAAACACCAGCTAAAAATATATATTTTATTTATTAAACCGGCTTAAATGCATTTTATTACTTATATCTTAATATGATAGTTAAGAGGTCCCGGTGGTCTAGAATTATCAAAAAATCATTTTTTTTTTGATATTTCGAAAGTATAGGCTTTAAAAATATACCGTCACATTTTTGGAAGGATATATAGGTAGAGTCAGATTCGTCACGCGGCCACTCTCATAACTTTAAACTCAATTTTCTCAAACCTATTTTTTCGGCATATTGTTGTCAAAACAAAAAAAAACAAAAAACATTCAACCGAATCGTCTGAAATTTTAGTAGCTATCGTTCGTTCTAGAATCATATTATTTAAATTTTTTCGTATTTTTTATTAAAAAATTGAAGAAAAAACCGATTTTTAGAGTGTCAAATTCAAAACTGTGCCATTTTGTCAATTCTTTTATTCTAATTCGCGGCATAACTACAGTCATACTGATTAACAATTTTTTTGGTTTTTGTGTTTCAGATAAACAGAAGAGCTAAAATGGACAACACCGTGCAGGTCCAATTTTTCGCGAGGGACAAGTTCAGCGCCATTTTTAAAATTTTTTAAATAAAAAAAAAAATTTTCATTTCTGTATATAAAATAATTAAATAAGAAGCCTATAAAAATTAAATATCGTTATTCATTATTATTGTAAAAAAATTCATGAAAATACCCTAAATTTAACATCATCACTTAACACCGGGACCCCTGAAGTGAAATGTGTGACAAATTGATATTTTGGCAATAAAATTCATATGATAATGCCATCAACCAACTTGGTTTTTTTAATAATATTGTACCATGTCGTAATACTTCAGTCTATTTTTTAATAAACTACTTTTTTTCTTAAACACAAACAGGTGTCACCACACAGCTGAAATTAATATCACACGAGCCATCTATAACCCATAGGTTTCAAAACTTTAAAATCGGGGCAGTAGTTTTTGAGTGATGTCCTTCGGATAAATGTTCTACGCTTTTATATAAAACAAATACTCGTACAGTAAACTGGTACAAATAAACTGGTTTGTTCTAACTTCAAATACTTTGTAACTTGAAAACGGTTCAATGAATTTCCAAAAGGCAAAAACCAATGGAAAGTATTCAATTCAATATTTTATTATAAGAAACGAAAATAATAAAATATTTAAATTATTTGGAAGTTTTCCAGTAAACAAAACAATAACTTAATTTTACAACTTAAATATAAAGTGGGATAGTAAGGAAAATATGGAAATAAAGGAAAATTTATGAATATTTTGTGTAGTATCCCTTTGCACTAATTACTGCTTGAAGACGTCGTTGCATTGAGTTTACTAGAGTTTTAGTGACATCCCTTAGAATATTTTCCCATATCTTTCCAATGGCTGGTTTTAATGAATTTTTACCACTAATCTGCCGTTTGCGCAGTTCTCTTTCAATGTGAGCCCACAAGTGCTCAATGGAATTGAGACCCGAGATCTTAGGAGGATGGAGGAATACTTTTTTATATTGTAAAGCAACCATTCCCTTACAAACAGCGCACTTTGCTTTGGATCGTTCTCATACACTAGTCCACTAAAGGTAAACGTTGTTGGTAACTGTAATTTTTCTACTGTTTTGGAAATAGGTACCTTCCATATTTCTAAATAATTAATTTTAGTCATAGCGCTTTCAATAAAACAAAACGAACCACCACCACCATGTTTCACAGTACCGACCACATTAAACGAATTGAGCGCGGTACCTTCCTTTCTCTAAACAAAACTACGGCCATCCGATCCAAATAAGTTGAATTTTGACTCGTCGGTGCAAATAACGTTACTCCAAAATTCATTCAGCTTGCTAAAGTATTATTTTGTATAGTTCAAGAAGAAGCTTTTTTCTAGGAGTGTATGCTCTGTATAGGTTACTATGCAGAACATTTCTAATAGTTTGTGGGTGTATTTACAAAATTGACGAATTTTTGAGTGATTTGGCAATGTTAACTGCAGAAATTTTCGAATAATCTTTCTCCTGATTTCGTTTGAGTTAATTGTGGAAGTGGTATTGGCCATTTTTTCACTTGAATGCTGTCGGCTATGGTTTTTTCAAAATTTCCGCGATTTGTCCCACATTTTTCTCTTCAGAGTGGTATTTCACCAACAGTTTTAAATCACTTGATGTTTGCTTATTCATATTCACTCTTAACAACTTCTAATGTCAATGGCAAAACGTGAGAAATAAAACAAACTTTTGCAGTTCCGTTATGAAAATTTTTGAAATTTTTTAGATTTTTTTGAATTTGGTAAAAAAGTTTTTGTTATGCAATGAACCATATTTGTATAAAAAGAAATAACGAAAAATATTGGGTATAGGTTTCCGCCCTCGTAAAAGAGATGTCGCTGCTTATACTATTTTTGTGTTCGCTCTAGTAATATACTGGTGATTTGAAGGTGTATGTATATGTGAGGTCTCGATCGCAGTAGTTGATATTCGTTTGAAGCGTAAATATCCTTTTTTATCTGACGTCAAAAATGTCTATGTTCATCCAAAAAAAAAGCAGCATTTGTGGGAAGTGATGCTTCATTATCACCTTTTAAAGAAAAGTGCAGATGAAACGTGTCGTATATTGATCAATATTTACGTTAATCACGCTCCATCAAATACAACTTGTAAATGTGTATGAAGAATGGTTTCGACGCTTCCAAAGTGGCAATTTCGACGTGAGTGATAAAGATCGCAAAGCGGCGACGAAAAAATTCGAAGATTCTCAACTACAACAATTATTGGATAAAGACGCATATTGAACCCTGGATGATATGTCTAAAGATTTTGATCAACCGTCGGTAAACTTTTGCTCTCGATAGGAATGGTTTAGAAATCAGGTGCCACATCAATTGAAGGAGTGGGATATCGAGAAACGTTTGCTGACAGAACGGCAGAAAAGAAAAGGTTTTCTGCATCGCATCGTCATTGGCGATGAAAAATGGATATTTTATGATAGCCCTAAGCGTCGAAAATGTTGGAGCCTGCCAGGTAAACCAGGTTCATCGACAGCGAAAAAAAATTTATGCTTAAAAGGTTATGTTGTGCATCTGGTTGGATCAGAAGGGTGTCATCTACTATGAACTCCTTAAATCATCTGAAATCCTCACTGACGATCATTACCGACTGCAGCTAATGCGTTTAAATCGAGCTCTCAAAATAAAATAAACGGGCGGAATGGGCCAGTAGGCATGACAAACTGATTTTGCTGCATGACAATACCAGGACTCACGTTGTTAAATCGCTCCAGAAATATTTAAAGGGACTAATTGGGAAATGTTGCTCCACCAACCTTATGCCCCAGACATTGCACCTTCGGATTACCATCTGTTCCGATCAATATAGTCAGCCTTTATTCGAGAGTGGTTCACTTCTGACGTGAGCAACGAAAATAGGCTCAATGAATGGATCAAGTCAAAAGAACTAGAATTTTTCATCAGAGGAATCCGTATGGTGCCTGAAAGATGGAGTAAAATTGTAGCTTCCTATGGCATGTATCACGTATTATTTAATTGTTTAAATAATTCGTAACTTTGGCTAAGAAAGGACTGAAATTTATTTCCTTGAAAAATATTTCGAATATTGTAAAAAGATTAAGTGGCTCAATCATGTGTGCTCAAGTGTATATAATATGCATCATAATACGAATATATTACTGATGTATCAGCTGATAATTGAGTACCTGTGGTTAAATTGGAAAAAAAAGAAAAGAACCAATGATAATATTTTAAGTATATACAATTGTACTTTATTCAGTACTATTAATTTTTAGAAATACAAAAATACAATTTGCCGATTTTAAGTACAATTTCAACATCAACAAGTTTTCTTAATAAGATTTGATTTGAGTTGGATAAGTACTCGTATTTATTTCTCAACAAATTTTGGATATATAGGTGTAAAATACAATAACAACATAACATTTCCATAAATCAAAAGAAAATGTTGAAAAGGCTCGGAATAAAAGCATGTACCTCTTTTTGCAAGCCAAAGCTACGAACACCCTAACCAATTATTCCGCTTTTAATACTCGTTTAATTCTCATGGATCTTAGTAATATACTTATAATTTACCTTATAACGATCCTGATGAAATGAGCTGATTGACCAAATCGGATTATGTATTTGTGTCGAATGAAATTTTTATTAACGAAATGTATATATTCTCAGTGGTATCATTATTACTTATTTTTATTAATGATTAGTTTTAATTTAATTATTAATTAACTATTTCTATTCATTGATGAATTCACCGTTTGTGTTGCGTATAGGCAAAGGCAAAACTTTGTCATCTACCTCTTATTTTACTTTCATTAATATTTGAACGTCCATGTAAGTACATACATATGCAATCTTATGCTCGAAGCTCTCTGAAATATCCTGCAGGTTATCATTACTGTTGTAGTGAAAATTTCGCTTAGCTAGCGCATGAATTCAATTTATGGCTTTTGGTAAACACATCTGCAAGGAATTCTTCGTTATAATTTTTTTACGCATTTATTTTTTCATAAAGTAGAAACGCTAACCTCTCCCAGAGTGCAACATCCCTGGATGGTATCCATGTGGATAGTAGTAATAATAAAAGCTTTCAGCAACAAAAGAAATATATAAAAAAGGCATCAATGTACTACGAGACAAAAAATAAGAATTAGACTATAGATAGAAAGTAGTTGCAAGACTAGAAGCAAAGAGACTATTGCGAATTGCGAATACGACGTTGATTACAATTAAAAATGTCGAAATGTTAGGTGATAATGTCAGGTTATATAAATTGCACTGATGCACTGTATTATCGATAATTTTATTACAAATGTAAGGAAAAACATCAAATTAAAAACTAAATGAAATGGATGCCGGCAAAGAACACAGAAACATAATTCTAATAAAATTTTTGTTAAATACTATTAATTATAGATTCATTTTACAGAAAAACGCGTGTGTCCATAAACGTTTAAAATGTAATATAGAATATCCCATGCGCATTGCTGCCATAATTTTGTGCTACCTCAGTAAACGTCGCATACGGACTTCCTCCAACTGTTTATTATTAGCAGCCAATTGCGCAATTAAATTACCTATTCCTTCTCCTTGTATTTTCTTCATATCATTAATAATAATTAAAGAAACCAAAAACACCGAAATATTTCACCAAAATAATTTATATGAAGCAACCCCTCTCAAAGTAGTATTAACAGCTGATTGTAGATTTTGCAGGTAATCTGCCGTACGTGAACGAGTAGATTAATTTGGTGGATTTACCATATAGGTGATTAATGCCTAGGTGAACGTATTATAAGACTACTAACATGCCGGTCAACTTCGATTATTTTTGTGGTTTTATCGACATTATCGATATTTTCTTTAACATCAAAAATGCCAAAATTGCACGTAATTACATGTCCGGCACTCGAAGTGTAACCAATTAAAAAGGTCATAAAGTTAGTTTGAAAAATTACTTTCATTCCATTCAAAGTAAAAAATGTGTGAAAATAATACAAAATTAAGAATCAATTTACTTTTGCTTGATATGACCACCTTTTTTTGCCTTGACTAAGGCCTTGGGACGATTCTGAAACGAATAGCAAGCTGGCCAGACAATGGCTTTTTCAGCGCCTCGAGACTGGTGAATAATTTAGGTCGGACCTTGCTCTCCAAAACGACCCAAAGAGAAGAATCCAGCGGATTTGCGTCTGGTGAATTTGAGAACCATTGTGTGAAAGTTATCAAGTTCAGAACGTTGTTTTTTAGCCATGCTTGGATCGCTCGAGCTTTATGAGACGATGCCGAATACTGTTGAAACGTCCATGGTCTGCAACTGAAATGTTTGTCTGCCTTTTGTCTGCCGGCATTTACCTTGACGCCAGGCTCGATGAAAACGATTCGAGAGCGCCCATCTACGGTTACAGCGGCCCAAACCATTACCTGTGGCAGGTGCTGCCTCCTGGTGGCCAATCGATGCGGCAAATTATGATGACTCGATTGAACGGTCGGTCAAATAACCCCTGTCGTTTTGGGAGTTTACGAATTGCTCAATTTGAAAAATTTTCTCGTCAGAAAACACAATTTTCGGAAATTGACCGCTTTCGGCCAAGCGGAGCAACTCCTTCGCTCTCTCAAGTCTGACTTGTTGCTGCTTTGGTTCAGAAAATCAGAGATCATGCGCCTTTTGGATCTTGTAAGGCTTGACTTTGAGATAATTTTTCACTATGCGGCGGATGCTACAGTCAGATATTTTCAGATCTTTCGCCATTTGATTGCCACTTCGTCGGGAATTCCGCTCAAGTCACTTCTTCACTTTTTGAACCATTTCACGTGACGTTGCAGTCTTTTGATGACCACCTACATGACGTTTCGTGATGCTACCAGCATCATTGTAACGAGTAATGGTGCGATAAACAAAAATTTATTTACTTTAAGGTGCTCGAGCTCACGAACAAACGTTGGTTATGATTTTCTGTTTGACCGAGCCCCTCCTCCAATTTATAGTGTGCGGCTTAATATTTTTCCATTTGGAGGATTCTACAGTTTTAGCCGCCCTTAAACATCAGATTGTTTTTTACAAGGAGCTTTTTTCATGGCAGAAATACATTTGGAGGTTTGGGTAAGTAGAGGGTCGAGGGTAAGCCGCTATTAGAAACTATTTTTTCTATCATTTCATATTTCGTGCCCGGAGTTTCGAACCACAGAACTTCCGAATAATAGTCAAGCACCAACCTATTAAGGCTATGGTCGGCAGAAATTAATAAAGTAACAGTAACAGCAGGGTGGTGTCTTTTCGCGTGTACCTTGGCTAGTTGCTATTGACGAAGTTCTGATAATGCTAAATAAGGGTGGGGTTAACGTAGGAGCATACACCGATGACTTGGTCCTAATGATATCGGGACCGTTTCCCTCAGGCATGACTGATATTTTGGAAAGGTCACTGGCTGCACCCAGTCGCTGGGCTAGCACTTGTGGTCTACAAGTGAACTCTGACAAAACGGAGCTGATGCTATTTACCAGGGTGAAGGGTTAACCCTTTTGACTTAGGTATCTTGGAGTGATACTTGACTCCAAGCTTCATTGGAAGCTACACATTGAAAATGGGGTAAAGAAGGCCAGTATAGCCTACTACTCCTGCAGATCTATGTTCGGTAAAAAATCGGGACTCAAGCCACAGATCGTGCTGTGAAATGTACAACACAGTGGTTTTGCCAATTTTAACGTATGGATGCCCTAGTCAACTTTCGAAGAACACGTTTCGATGCGTTCGGGTAATGGACTCCGAATTGAATACCACTGACAAACTGTAGCTCTTTAAGTACTTTGCATTTCATTATAGAGCCTGTACATGACATTATTCAAGGTATATCATATATATATATAATTGGCGCGTACACCCTTTTTGGGTGTTTGGCCGAGCTCCTCCTCCTATTTGTGGTGTGCGTCTTGATGTTGTTCCACAAATGGGGGGACCTACAGTTTCACGCCGACTCCGAACGGCAGATATTTTTATGAGGAGCTTTCTCATGGCAGAAATACACTCGGAGGTTTGCCATTGCCTGCCGAGGGGCGACCACTATTAGAAAATGTTTTTATTAATTTTGGTTTCACCGAGATTCGAACCAACGTTCTCTCTGTGAATTCCGAATGATAATCACGCATCAACCCATTCGGCTACGGCGGCCGTATATGCACTAGAGATTTATATACAAACGATTTTTTTTTTTAATTGTAAAACGATTTCCCATTATTCGTTGGTTGCTAATTGAAGAGCAAAACCGGAATTTTTTTCATACTCACCCATGCAATGAAAAAGGAAATGTACAAATTACGTGCATATATGGAAGTATAGGGACCATTGGGGAGTAACCACAACGGAATACCCCCGCAATAGTAGAACGGTGATCCCAAGTTCTACTGGGGAGTAATAATAATATTTCATACGCACAAGAGGACTCGTATTTTTTGTCCAGCAAATCCTTTCATAGTTTTATGGCTTATTTCTGTTGAGATCACATTTCTATTGCCCACTATTTCCGAGCACTTACATAGCTTCATATACATGAGGGTATGCCCATAAGTGCATGAAACTATCGCTATTTGCACTCATATACATACACATAGTGAATGTGTTGGTAGTCGCGTACATTTAGCGCGTCGGTGTGCTACTGGCTCTACTTGTTGTTATTTTTTCCTCACATTTTGGTTACACTCCATTCGCCGCTGCTTTTTAACGTCGTCCACTATCTCGTCCTCTGTCACTGTCCATGGCAACTTCTCGTTGGTTTGTTTGGTTGTTTGTATTATGTATTTATTTTAAACCCACTTTATGTTATTTTCCCCTCTTGCGCGCGATTTTTCATATTTTTACCTCAGCATTTATCGTTCCTGCCTTCCTTCGCAGTCAACTCCATCTATTAGTGAATATTTAATGAATCACATACTTCAGCAGCTGTACCATGCTTATACATACTCGTACATACATACAATGTACATTTAATATTTTTAACCAACTTGTTGACCACGTCCTTAAAGTGTTTTAAATGCTCAATTCACTTTGAAACGTTTAAGCTCTTTGCAAGTCATTTGTTGTTGTCATTTTTATTTATGTTGCATTCGCGGCAAATAACTTAGCATTTTTGCTCAATGGACTATTTATACCATAAGAACTAGAGAGTTGTGCTAATTTGAATTTATTGAATTGATGTCAAGGCATATGGAAGTTTATTTTTTCAAATTTTGCTGTAAATTAAATTTTTGACATGATAACGTCTTATAATTCGATTTAGCCGGCTGCACGCACGAAAAAATGTGTCGTTACTCATTAGTGTTACCTTGCTCATTTGTCGTTACCTTACTCATTTGTCGTTACCTTGCTCATTTGTCGTTACCTTGAATGAACTGCAAGCGAAAGCGCGGAATGAACGACAAAGCAAACGAACGGCAACGTTCGACATCTTGCTCTCTCCTACTTAAGTGAGCGTATATATGTATGTATATGCGCATATGTACATATATAAATTCACGTATTTGTATTTGCATATGCCTTCTTATTGATTATTATTAATTTGATTTACTTGAAGAATTTAAAATAAAACCAAGTTTGTTAATAATATCTGTTGTCTTAATGTTATTATTATTAATTTTTTTATTATATATGAAGGAAAAAATGTAAATGAAATATTTACCACATACCTTATAAGATATGTTGTATACTAATATATGTATATAAACATGCATATACATATACAATTTCGCACAATTTTCAAAAAGAACAAATCTATATGTAAAGATGCATACAAATCATATGGACATATCAAATATACGAATCTATTCCGTACGCAAGCAAATGTAAGCTAATGTGCTTGAACTGCAAGCGAGAGCGCGGAACGAACGACAAAGAGCACAATCGGCCCCCGCGTTCGGCAACGTTCGACATCTGGCTCTGTCCTACTTGAGTGAGCATATATATGTATGTATATGTATGTATATGCGCATATGTATAAGGTTGTCAAAAAAGTCTTGCGGTATTTCCGCTAGCTTGTCTTTGCAAGCGCGTAGTTCTAGTTGTATTCGTCGCATCGGTTCACGCTAGAGCTTTTTGGAAAGCTTCTTTCACGTGCTAACACGTGTTTGATTAATTGTTGTTTGCTTTTAGTTGTTCGTGAGTTATAGCGTCGCAAACATGGAGCAAAATAAAGAGAAAATACGGCATATTTTACAGTACTACTACGATAAAGGCAAAAATGCATCTCATGCTGCCAATAAAATTTGTGCAGTTTATGGACCCGATACAGTTTCCATTTCCACCGCACAACGATGGTTTCAACGTTTTCGTTCTGGTGCAGTAGTGATCGAAGGTGCGCCACGGTCCGGAAGGCCTGTCGTCAAAAATTGCGATAAAATCGCTGAATTGATCGAAAGAGACCGGCATAGTAGCAGCGGTAGCATCGGCCAAGAGCTGGGCATGAGTCATGAAACCGTTATAAACCATTTGAAGAAGCTTGGATTCAAAAAGAAGCTCGGTGTATGGGTGCCACACGACTTGACGCAAAAAAACATTTTTGCCCGTATGGATGTATGCGAATCGCTTCTGAATCGCAACAAAATCGACCCGTTTTTGAAGCGGATGGTGACTGGCGATGAAAAGTGGGTCACTTACGACAACGTGAAGCGCAAACGGTCGTGGTCGAAAAGCGGTGAAGCTGCCCAGACGGTGGCCAAGCCTGGATTGACGGCCAGGAAGGTTCTTCTGTGTGTTTGGTGGGATTGGCAGGGAATCATTCACTATGAGCTGCTCCCCTATGGCCAAACGCTCAATTCGGACCTGTACTGCCAACAACTGGACCGCTTGAATGCAGCACTCATGCAGAAGAGGCCATCTTTGATCAACAGAGGCCGAATTGTCTTCCATCAGGACAACGCCAGGCCACACACATCTTTGGTGACGCGCCAGAAGCTCCGAGAGCTCGGATGGGAGGTTCTTTTGCATCCGGATTTCGCACCAAGTGATTACCACCTATTTCTGTCCATGGCGAACGAGCTTGGTAGTCGGAAGTTGTCCACAAGAGAGTCCTGTGAAAATTGGCTCTCCGAGTTTTTTGACAATAGGGAAGCGAGCTTCTATAAGAGGGGCATTATGAAGTTGGCATCTCGTTGGGAACTCGTCATCGAACAAAACGGCGCATATTTGACTTAAATCGCATTATTATAACCAATTTTATGAACAATTGAAAATTCAATAAAAATACCGCAAGACTTTTTTGACAACCTTATATATAAATTCACATATTTGTATTTGCATATGCCTTCTTCCTGTGTGCATGGTAATGAACCATTTCTCTGTTGAGAATAGGACGATGATAGAAAAAGTAGGAAATGAAAGGGAGTGTTTCGAGTGTAAAGTGTCTTGAAAAAGGCAAATCGATGATGGTGCCTCTTAGTGTTGTTGACTTATTAACGTCTGATGCACAATCGAAATTGAACATATCTTTCATGAATTTGATAAATGTTTCGTCATTGTTCACGTTTGTGTAAATGTAACTTGACCTATTCAATTGCAATTTTATTTACCTCCTCCTCTATATCCATACAAAATATCTATCAAACAAATAAAATTAAAAGTTTGTTTTGAAAATTGCAACCAGTAAATCAGTATTTTCTTATGACGTTGTCACGTTAAACTATCGTTAGTAAACCGACTTTACAGACAACCTCTTTTTAATGAAATATATTCTTCAGTTAGATAATAAGAATATTTTTACTTAAGCGTAGGCAACAAACGCCGCGAGACTGGTGAATCTTTTAGGTCGGACCTTGCTCTCCAAAATGGCACAAAGAGAATGACCCATCGTATGTGCGTCCAGTGAATTTGAGAACCATTGTGTGGATGTTATGAAGTTCGGAACGTTGTTTTTCAGCCATTCTTGGTTCATTCGAGCTTTTTGAGATGTTGCCGAGTTCTGTTGAAACGTCCACGGTATGCAACTGAAATATTTGTCTGTCCGCGGCTTCAACATTGACGCCAGGTTCGATGAAAATGATTAGAAAGCGTCCATCTACGGTTACAGCGGCCCAAACCATTACCTGTGGCGGGTGCTGCCTCCTGGTGGCCAATCGATGACTCAAATTGTGATGACTCGTTTGAACGGTCGGTCAAATAAGCCCTATCGTACGAATTGCTCAATTTGAAAAATTTTCTTGTCAGAAAACACAATGTTCGGAAATTGACCGCTTTCGGCCAAGCGGAGCAACTCCTTCGCTCTCTCAAGTCTGACTTGTTGCTGCTTTGGTTCAGAAAATCAGAGATCATGCGCCTTTTGGATCTTGTAAGGCTTAACTTTGAGATCATTTTTCAGTATGTGACGGAGGCTACCCTCAGATATTTTCAATTCTTGCGCCATTTGATTGGTACTTCGTCAGGGATTTCGCTCAAGTCACTTCTTCACTTTTTGAACCATTTCACGTGACGTTGCAGTCTTTTGATGGCCACCTCCATGACGTTTTGCGACGCTACCAGTATCATTGTAACGAGTAATGGTGCGATAAACAAAAACTTTATTTACTTTAAGGTGCTCGAGCTCACGAACAATCGCTGGTTGTGATTCTCCAGCCAAATATTTATAATGCAATCTCACTATTACGTTGGAAATCCATTACTGATTTTCTTTTTTCGCGTTTCCTCTCGGCAAAATGCTTGCGCGCGCTTGTAAACAATACTCTGGGCTGTTATTTAGCTAACTAACAGACAGCTGATGCATCAGCTGCGCGAGCAGTCTGAAGTTGGTTAGATTTCGAGTGCCGGATCCCGTAAGTAAGTCCCACGCTCGGTTTAGGCGCGATATAATAGGGTAGTCGGAAGAAATGTCGTTAAAATCGCGCTTACATCATAACACATAATTAATTAAAATATATTAAATAAATATGTAAGCCTTCCTTCGCACATCCTTTATTGTCTATCCACATAAATTATAGAAAACGGGTATAGACCGACTCAATAGTTCAGCAATTCTTTGTTGAAACATAACAAGGTCAATTACATAGTCAAATCCACTATGGGCGCAAAACTCGGTGACTGGAAACGGCATGCCAAACCCACCGATAGCTTCTATCGAATCCGGCCTAGCAACATGTGATGGTCACCTTTTAAAAGTTAGGTTGTAGCGGTTGCCCACGTTGAGACACACTCAGACCCATTGTGATACCGCTCGCGGATTTAACGTTTTCTCTCCTAAAACCAGTGTAAATCGTTTAGAAACTTTAGAAAATCCCTGATTTTCATCGTGCTGATATCTTCTTAACCAATTAAAAATTGTCTACCTAAAATGGCGAATCTAAGCCTGGACAGAGTAGGATAATGGCACAGAAGGTGAAAAATCGTCACTTCCCCTTCCTCAACTAGAGAACTTCTGCAAAATTCATATGTCTGCGCCCCCAAAAGTGATTTGTCCTCTGGGCATGTTTGCATATTAGACGGTGCCTTGTTATAACGGAAACTAGTTTGCTAAGACTATGTTCATGTCTGTAAGGGTCATTGTCTGTGTACTCATTAATCAGTTTGGTGCCAAGTATCACTAGTTCATCTGCCCTACAGTTCCCAGCGAAGTCGCAATGGCCACGAATCCATGTAAATTTTGGATGAAAGGTCTCAGCCACCTCGTTAAGTGATTTCATGGTGGCTTGAAAAAATTTCTTGTTGGTGTCAGAGTGGTTTGTGAATGCGAGCTGATCAAGGATTTTTACGCATAGGGACGTTGTATCCCAATAATATTATATTTATTTCGAATCTAAATGAGGAGGAGAGCAATACATGTACCAAATTTGGGTGATTAAGTCGTTATTGAGGTACACGCATTAACCCTCCCATTTCTAATTTTCTTTTTTTTTTTTTTTGGTTTACATATCATTTTAACCAAATTTGAATAATTTTGCTCCATTTATAATATTTATAACTGAGATATCACGTTTTCTGCTTTTAACATATTTACCGTTTTTTTGCTTTTGACACTGTTATTTGGAAGGTGGACGTTGTTATTAGCAGATTTAGCCCACTTTCATATAGCAAAGGGTAATGTGTACCAATTTCCGCCGAAATATATTAATTTTTGTTGTAGTTATCGTGCGCACGGACTGACTTCTCTTATCATTCTGAACATTTTCGTATATGTAAGTATAGTATTGTATATGTATGTCTATAAAATCCTTGTGTACAAATGCGCACGGAAATCACGCAAAGCGAATTTAATCACTGTGATACCTATTCAACGGTATACATAATCTAAAGGTGGCGCCTTCCAAAAACCACTGCTTTATTTTTCGCGATTTTGACGACCGGTTCATGCCATGAGTTGGAATAATACAAAACAACAAAAAGAAGAGAAATTACTTCTTTGTAAGTTTTTAACTTTTAAATTAAATTGACGTGTTAAAATGTGAAAGGACAAGTTATAAAAATGGAAGTATTTTACAGGTTTTTATGCCAATGGTGACATGGCGTCAAGAAATTTTTTTTTTTCAACCTCAAGGTAAAGTTCATTTGGGGCCACGCACAGTCAGTATTATCTTAATAAACTGGACTAGCGAAACAATACACCTTTTTTATTAAATTTGCCCTGCGGTACCACCGTTTATTTTACGGCGTTGCCATTCTTTTTTTCGCAGCTCCTGTAGTGCATTCGCGGACCAGTCTTTCATTTTGGCCCACACCTACTTCCATAGCAACACATGACTTACAATGTTGCCTGGCGTTACTCTCTGTGTATATACTTTACTTTCTTGAGCTTGGAATTTTCTATTGCTTTCGCTTACCCTTCCGGTTAACAAATAAGTTATTTCCCTTCCTTTTATTTGTATATTCTTCAGCGATTACGTCGCAGCGATTCTATAAATACAAAAATTTGGTGGGATATTGCCAATTTTTTCCCCTCTTCTAAATACAAATACTCTCATTTTGACAATCAAGCACAAATCAGCTGACGAAATAACCCTAAAATGTACGAAACGTTTTAATTAGTCTCAGAGACTCAGTAGATTTCGCTCTTGCCCTTTTATAATTTATTACTTAATATATTTAGTGAATTAAAATGTGTAAGCACGAAATAAATTCTTAAATGAACTCTAAAAATAATGTTTTAATATTATTTTCACCTAATTCCCTTTTTCCACGAATTTTTTTGAAACGTATTACGTGTATGTATATATGGATGTGTCGAGCTATAATTTTTAATTTAAAAATAAGCAAACAAAATACCAAATATGTACAACAGAGCTACATGTGGCACTGGAAGAATTTCTCTGTTAAAAATATCACAACTGTTTTTTTTTTATTTAACTTATATAAATTTTACTTTTACATGCTCACATAATTTATTTCTTTTAAGAAATCCGTCGGTCATACTCAATTCTAAAATGGTATAATCCGCACTTTTCAACGAATGCTTTTTCTCTCAGCGCCGTTGCACAATACCAGCGGCGTAGCCCTTTGTGATTTTGTAGCGTTACCAGATAAATAAAATTATTGCTCGCATAACAATGCCATTTTTTTTATTTGACTATAACTTTATGTATTAAATTAGTTAAAATAAACAAAAAAATCTTTCTAATCTACCGTGACCAACTACAGTTATTTGTGAAGCTTGTTGTCGATTTCATTTAGCCAATAAAGCTGGCTATATTAGTACCTCTGGCAACAACATTTAATTTCCACGCTTTTTATGTTTTTTTGATTCGTTTTTCGGGTTGCGGTTCTCTTTCACACTCTTCAATTTTGCCAATTTCATATTCGCCGCCGCCGCTGCCTGCCACTAGTACGTCTGCGTCTGCAGGTCAACGCCTGGAAAAACTTTTAAATATTGTAGAAAAGTACCGAAAATAATTAAAAAAAGTAAAGAATTACGTGCCGTGAAGTGCAGATAGTGTTGGTGACAACAAATAACCAGTAAGTTTGACGCTAAATCTTGGAGTGTTTGTGCAATTGGTTGGTGCGAAAAAATAAGAAAAAAAACGCCAAAGCAATAAAAAAGAAGAAGAGTGGCTGCAATAAGCATCACAAGGGGACAGTATTGCAAGCGTTGTTGCCAAAAGAAGGCGTTGGATACACACAACGAGGAAAGCAGTCCAAAGCCAAAGGTGAGGAAAGCAAAAAGCCAAGAGCTGGGGCGAAGTAAAGGCGAGAAATAAAATCAATTATTTTGGGAAGGGGTAAAACTGGTAAGTATTTGGTGAAGAAATCGCTCGTAAATTCAGTTTATTAATTAATCGATAGTTATAACAATTTGTTTTCCTTCACATTATATCCACGTGCTATATAAGTTATACCTATCTGCGTATTTTGTTCCCGCTTTTATTTCGCAACATACCGGTGTTGATAGCTTGTACACCGACAACTTACATCCGCACCGGCGTTTCAACATTGATTTTTCGAAGCGTTTTTTAGAAAATTTGTATTATTTCGTGTTAGAAAAATTTTGCCGCTAAACTGTTTTGACGAGTTGAGTATTGCAATATGGGTGCGTACCTATCCGAACCGAAAACGGACAAGGTGTCTACGGACGAGTCCAATGATATATTGACTATAGGAGCCAGCTCTATGCAAGGTTGGCGCAATAATCAAGAGGTAAGACAGTAAAAAGAACATTTGAAGATCAAAGGTGCCAATACTATTGTATTATATCATAGGATGCTCACAATTCCATTTTAAACTTTGATGTAAATACCTCATTTTTTGCCGTTTACGATGGTCATGGAGGGGCCGAAGTGGCCACCTATTGTGCTGATAAACTACCACAATTTCTCAAAGAGTTATCTTCTTATAAAGATAGTAAATTTGAAGAAGCATTGAAAGAGGCATTTCTGGGTTTTGATAAAACACTGTTAGAACCGCAAGTGGTTGAAATATTAAAAGTACTTGCCGGAGAAAAAGGATTTGATGGCGATGATAGTGATGCCCATGACGATGATGAAGATTTTGAAGACTTGGCTGAATTGCATGAAGAAAGTCATTTACCGTTAGATGAAGTATTGGAAAAGTATAAAGGCGGGCCATCTATGCCATCTTTAAAGAGATTAAAAGATGGTGCATCTGGCGCAAAGCCACAATCACCATATTTACGTGGGAGACGAGCAGCAGCAGTTATAGCCGATGCCACAAATAAAGCTGTATTGGATCCAGATTCTAAGCCACAAGGCTCATCTACATCAGCTGCGGCCGCAGCATTATCCACTGCAACTGGGCCGAGTTCTTCACACAAAGTTAGTGCATGCGCTTCTGGAGCTTCATCATCGAAGACAATTTCTATTACTCCAGAATCAGGCCCAAGTCCTTCGATTAGTGGCAATATATCTAAAATGGACACCGAAGAACCGGAAGAAGACTCTACAGTTAGTAGCAGCAGTTCTAGTGGAAGTAAACCCCATAATAATAACAATACAACAGATATAGAAATAAGCAAATCTGAAGACAATGTGGAGAAAATTTCAGCAAACGGACCTATGGCTTCGGCAGCAACCAATATTGATGTTTGCCCAGACTCGTCTCACACCAAAGAGGTTGAGCAGAATGGTAGTGTATCATCCTCAGAGAAAAAAGCAATCAAAAAACAAAATTCTCCCTTTGCTGATATGGACACAACCGTTTCTGGTTCAAATGATGCTGCAAGACGAATACAAAATGGTACCATTGGAAGTACATCATCATCTGCGGGAAACAAGCAAATTGCTGGCAGCGCTACAATTACATCTACCAGCAAGGATCCGAAAAAGTCTAAGAAAACGGATGTTAGTGGCGAAGACGAATCCACCGATGATGATGCTGACTATGAAGGTAGCTCAGGTTATTTTGATTAGCCTTTAATATCATCATTTTAATTTATATACTTCATTTCATCAGAAAGTGCAGAAGAAGGTGAAGCTAGACATGGCTGGATTTACTCTTCAGAAGACGAAGAAATTGAAGAAGGTGGACAACATATATATCTTACAATATAGAGATTACTATTGCTTTTTTATCTTTTTTAGCTGAAAATTCGAGCGCATTTTCGTCGGATGAAGAAAATGAGGAAGAAGAGGGTACGTTATTTAATTGTAGAAAAAAATGTATAATTCTTTATATATCTTTGCCTTCGTTTAGCAGAGGAGGATGAGGAAAGCGCACTTGCCAACGATCAATTCTGTGCAGATATGATAGAGGAACCTGGCAAAGATAGTGGCTGTACTGCTGTAGTTGCACTATTAAACGGTCGGGACCTATATGTAGCGAATGCGGGTGATTCCCGTTGTGTAGTTTGTCGCAATGGAAAGGCAATAGACATGAGCTTGGATCACAAACCAGAAGATGAAGAAGAGTCGGCACGTATCATAAAAGCTGGTGGTCGTGTTACTTTAGACGGACGTGTTAACGGTGGCTTGAATCTTTCTCGAGCTATTGGCGATCATGCCTACAAAATGGTAAATTAAAAGTTAGGTTTCAGTGGAAATTTTAAATGAATAGCATTCAAAAATTAAATAGAATCTGGAACTGTCCGCGGAAGATCAAATGATATCTGCTTTGCCTGATGTGCGAAAACTTATTATCACACCAGAGGACGAATTTATGGTATTGGCTTGTGATGGCATTTGGAATTATTTATCCAGCGAGGAAGTAGTCGATTTTATTCGTCAACGTTTGAAAGACGATTCCAAAAAGATTTCACAAATATGTGAGGAGGTAAATTGCTAAGAGTTTTCGTTTACACATTGTACAAGAACAATTTCTTTAACACTAATTTGTTTAACCCTTTAGCTCTTCGATACATGTTTAGCTCCTAATACCATTGGCGATGGCACGGGCTGTGACAATATGACAGCAGTCATTGTTCGTTTTGAATCTAAAATACTAGACATGCCAACTAAAATTAATCCTGACGAAATAGTGCTTATTAAGGATATTGTCGCTAAAACCTCTCCCATCGATGCCAGTGCACAGCAGAAAGAACAGCAATGTCTTAAACGCGCGGCTTCTCCAACATCCGATGAAAACTCCAGCGAAGCCGATAATGCAAACAAAACCAAACGCTTGAAGACTGACGAGGAAACTTCCTCAACAACAAATGCTATAAACAAGGTCACAGTTGAGACATCCACATCCAGTAATAATGATACCGCAGCTAGCAGCAGCACTTCAGAAGCTGCGGCAGCGGTTGCGAGCATTACGGAGCAAAAGGATTGCGATAGCAACACTACTGCAAGCACCAATGAAGAAGTGGATTCCGACAATATCGCAGAGTCGTCGACGTAAATCTGTAGTCTTGCGTTTATTTACAAATGAAATTTGTCAACAACAACAACAAGCAGCAAAAAATTGGACTGTGTAGATCCAATTTTCAATTGGCTCCAATTATTAATATAAAGGAAGAAATTGTATGTTCTATTTTTAAGAAAATCACAAAGCCTCGTCTACAAGAAAGTTCATATATTTCACAATGGCTAATAGTAAGATTTTAAAACGATTTAAGGAAGATTCAATATCCCGTTTACAGTGAATGCGCGTAATACCTTTTGTACGAAAAAATTTACCAATCTCATAGGAACAAGAAAGAGCTGCAAAATTTTCTTTCAGCGAAGGATTATTATAATTTATCATAAAAATAGAATATTAATAAACTAAGTTCTCATTAGTGGAATTTCTTTCAGCTCTTAGAGTGAGAAACTTAGTTACGGAAACCGCGTATATTTGATTTAGCATTTTGCACACCTACGAAACCGCCGGTAAATAGACCAACAAAACGTCATTACCGCGCTTTGTTGTTGCATATCCGAAAGCAAGGAAACAATGCACGGAAAAGTGTATTTTAGTACGGGTAAAAGTAAAACGATGTCGATGCAGCAATGGTTTTCATGAAATACACATATGGCATATTTTGTAAAGCAAACTACAGATAACTCGTACATACATATATACAAGAAGGCATAATTTTAATTAATTTACAAAATTCTATATACAATGAAATGGTAAATAAAATGAAATAAAATATCTAGTATTTAAATAAAGTAAGGTCCCAACAGTTATAATAAAATGTGTATTCCTATAAGTGCTCACTTGGGTTGGAAAGTATTTAAAAGCCTAGAATTTATTAAAATATGATTTAGATAAAAACACTTAAAAAATTGGGTTTAGGTATAACGGTACTTTTATATAAGAATTTGTGTTCATGTTGATCTTTGAATTTGTGGTCATTTGATGCTATATTCAATAGCGAAATGTGCTCTCAACATTTTTAAAAGTAATGATTTGAGGTATCAACAGTATAATGCAAATACACCCGATTCCGAGAGATTTGGCAACCCAGGACACTGTAAAGTTTTTCTTTAAATAAAACCTCTCAATAATTCCTCTGAGTTCGATCACAGGATTGCTAATAAAAGTCACAAACTAATGGCAACACAACTTGCTTGCTTTATTGACTCACACTAAATTTGAGACTGAGGGGAGGAGTAGTTGTAGTATCTTTTGAAAATATCTGAAAAACAGGCAGATCCACTAAAGGTAATTTCTTTTGAACTTTATGTAAAATAATTTAATTATATTTGTCCATTGGCAATTCTTTTTTAATAAATGCTAGCCCAGTCGAGTGCAGAAACCGTAGAAGTCGCGAAACAACAAACAGATGTTTTAAAGGTAAATTATTAATTGTTTTGCTATTTTATAGTATATCCTAACCGAAAGCAGCTCTGAAAGTACCCAGGCGAATAAAATAATGGCGGAAGCATTAGCCATATTAGGGGTGGATTAAAAACTACCGCGCAAGCATTCAACAATCGAATTAATTATTAAATTTAATTCCGCAGCTCCACTTTTTTATGTGCATACAAACCAAATGTTTATCTTTTACCTGAAGTTACTTTAATGTTAAGTAACGTTAACTAAATTAATTAAAATTTATTGTTTTCGTTTTTAATTATTATTATTATTGAAATACTGAAGTTAAAGACTGAGTTATTGTTATTGAATCTGTAGGTAGTTTTATTCTTTAAAAGGTTTTAACAATAAATATGAAAATTTCTTGATTTTATATCCGAGCTTACATAAATGTGATAGTATTATAAGCAAAAATTGTATTTATGTCGTTCATAACATTTAACATAAAGGCAAAATTGAGAATTTAATTAACTTCGCTTTTCAGACGAAATCGCTGTTATTCTGGAACCTCTAAAATGACTGCAAAGCTGAGAAATTAGGTCCTCAGTCAAGTCTGGAATTAAACGAAACTTTCCTGCAGCCGAATGGAAGGGTTTGTTCACATCCCGGAGCCAAGGTCGATCCACTCTTTGAGGGTTCACTACCTCCCTTCCACGCAATATCCCATTAGCCAAATACTCAAAGAACATATTCGTGTTTTCTAATAAGCTTTTAAGTAGAGTTTTTTTTTTTCATTTCAAAATTTTCATTTAAACTACTAATTCTTGTTTTCTCGTTTATTTAACCACAACAAAATTGTTGTCGTTTAGTTTGCGATAATCGGCATGTTAACCAAACACTTGATTTTGACTTATCGATTTTTGTTATGAAACGGGCTGCCGATCGGTAAAATCGGTAAAATTGTACGTTCCCATAATAAAGTACGTTCATATATGCATTAATCAGCAATAAATCCACAAAATTAATCTACCTGTTCACATATGGCAGATTACCTGCAAAATTGACAATCAGCTGTCAATACTGTTGTGAAACTTTTTTTTCATTGAAATTGCTGAAGTGGCGAAAAATTCTGACAGCAATACGCACGTGAAATTCGATATTACATTTTATAATTAGCAATAACAGGTCAACGCGTTTATGGACACACGCTTTTTCCTGTAATATGAATGCATAATTAATAATACCTAAGAAACATTTTATTATAATTTATTATTTTAAGTCTACTATTATAATTAAGTCTACAAACCTGTTTTCTTTGCCGGCGTCAATTTTATTTAGTTTTGACTTTACGTTTTTCCTTACATTCGTAATAATGATTATCGATAATACAGGGTTGTATGTAAAAAAGTATGGTTATAATCTAAGACTATTTTATAATCTCAGATTTTGGGAGAAAAATTTAGAGAAATACGAAGTCCCGTTGGTAGTCACGCACCAGCTCATTCGGCTACGGAGGGCGCAAATAAATTTCAGGACCGTGCGATTTAATTTCTTTCTGAAAATTTTATGAACTGAGAATCATGTGTAAGGCTATTATTATATATATAAAAAATTAAATAAATTAAAAATTTCAGTCTCAAGCACTAGCAGGCCTAAACTATTTTTGTTGTTGAGATATAAAATTCTATCTTACCAAGACCAATTTAGATCAGTATCCCAGTTCATGTTATTATTGAGTATGGTCATAGATGGAGATTATTTCCTCTTTTGAGGTTAATTCTTAATTCAGTAACTGAAATAAAACGGGATTTGCAACATATTGGGTCTATCACATACTGAAAATTTGTCTGGTCTTCAATCAGCTAATCAAGAATGGATACCGCTAAACCGCTTTCAATACTTACATGCAATAGGAAAAGCTGACATTAACTTGTTTGACCAGATGGCAGTCGGTTCTATGTACCCGAAAAAATATTAAAAATTCCTCATTTAGATTTTAAATAAGTATTATTAAGATCGGATGAAAATCATTCTCATTTATAGCCTAGACAGACGGTGGCATTAATCGTTTTAACAACTTAATTCGGAATTCAATGTGTAAAAGCGAAACGAATCCTCACTTTTCGTTGACTTCTTTAGTCTCTCTTAATATATTTAAAAAAATAATTTGTGGCATCAGGCAACGACGAAGGTAAAAAGAATCTGACTTCGCCATCGTTGCCACTTCAGAATTTTTTTTCTACCAAAATTGGTCCAGCCTATCAAAATTTGATTTGTATTAAAAGTTTGAGTTAAATAAAAGAAAACATTTTATTAAAACAAAAATTAAATAAACAATAAATTTCATTGAGTACATTATTATGAACCTTCTTTTTCAAATGTATTAAATAAGTTTATATTGTATTTATACAGTATTTGTATAACATTTAAAAAACAATTAATTACATTTAATTACCTGTCCATAATTCGCCTTCATTCGTAGCTGGCTGACTTAAGAACGTTTAAAAACGTGCGAACGCCACGAATTTTCGCAGCATTGTAATATTGTGCTTGTCAAATTTCCGTCTTACAAATTGTCTGACTTACTTTGACATATTCTTAAATTTTTTTTATTACATTTCTTTAAACACAGGACTGTTACATACATAGATATGTTAGAAATTTTCGTCTAAAAAATTCTTAGAAATAAATTTATTTTAAAAAATAATATGTATGGCTTTGCCCACAAAAAAAAAAAAATATCACAACAAACCAACCAACCTGCCAAAACTCAGTTTTAAGAAACCGCTTGGTAATGAAACCGAATGGCAACGCTGGCAACGGGACCAATGCGAATTCATTAAGCGAACACATGTGGCAACTACGAACAGGAAGATTTATCAACTTGGTGAATTTTTGGTGTTTTCTACTCCTCGCCGATAAATATTTTAGTTTTCAGCTAAGCAGAAGCATATTTTTGAGAGGTGTACGTATTCCATATCACAAAAGCCTCTATAATAAGTACTTGCGTGTTAACCAGTGCATGAGTGTAGATTGAAAGCTCTTAAAGAAGTATATGCCAAGCCCTATTCGTTCTTAGATTTCAGTGAGAAGTGTCGCCAGCTCATTTCTCCGGTTTAAACAGTCGCCAAAATTGATTCAGTCGCAATATTAACGTCGAGCACCTGCAACGCCAAAGATAGCGTTTGCAAAAGCTCTAGTGGCGTTAGTTTAGTGCCAAGTAGCAGTGGGGCAGTTGGAAAAGTTCATTTAGTTCCTGGGCCAGGACTAGTAGCAACAAGTAAAATGTCGGGCGATCAGAAAACTATTTTAAAGGGACACTCATCACAGTATGTAAAGCTGAACGTGGGTGGACGATTGTATTACACCACAATCGGAACGTTGACGAAACACGATACGATGCTAAGTGCCATGTTCAGCGGCCGTATGGAAGTGCTTACTGATTCCGAGGGTAAGTGCGAAAAAGGAACAAATGACTCGGTTGAAAGCAAATTTATTTATGCTTTGCTTGAGCTTATTCCAACAGTTGTAATATTAACTACGATTTTAATATCTTCAACTATAGGCTGGATTCTAATCGATCGCTGTGGCAATCATTTTGGTACAATACTGAACTATTTGCGCGACGGATCTGTTCCACTACCAGAATCCCATAAGGAAACATCAGAATTGCTAGCCGAAGCTAAATATTATTGCATTACTGAATTGGCCATGTCATGTGAGCGAGCACTGCTGGCACACCAGGAACCAAAACCTATCTGCCGCATACCCCTAATCACATCGCAAAAAGAGGAGCAACTCCTGATAAGTTCATCGTCAAAACCTGCTGTCATATTGGTAGTGCAGCGACAAAACAATAAATATTCTTATACAAGCACATCAGACGATAATTTGCTAAAAAATATCGAACTTTTTGACAAATTGTCTTTACGTTTTAATGAACGCATACTATTCATTAAAGATGTCATTGGACCTAGTGAAATTTGTTGCTGGTCATTTTATGGTCATGGCAAAAAAGTAGCTGAGGTGTGTTGCACCTCCATTGTTTACGCCCCAGATCGCAAGCACACTAAAGTAGAATTTCCAGAAGCGCGCATATATGAAGAGACACTACAAGTACTTTTGTATGAAAATCGTAATGCACCCGATCAAGAATTGCTACAAGCAACATCATCAGTACGCGGTGCGGTGGCTGCGCCCGGTATGCAACAGTACACCAGTGACGAAGAAGAAGAACGCACAAGCTTGGCGCGCTTACGTTCAAACAAACGCAATAATCCCACATGATTCATGAAGCAATATGTGGGATGACAACGCGCCGCGCTTCCCTAACTTTGGAGAGATGTAAGCGGTAGTAGTGTGTAAATCGCCAAAGAAAGATAATGTTGTGAGGATCGAAAACATCCCAGCGCTATTAAATGGTTAAAGGCAATGTTAATGAAGATTAGGAAAGTGTGATCACAATAAGATTGCAAGTCAAAAACAAAAAAAAAAACTGATGCTAAATATGATTTGCATTGCACATATTCTTAAAATATCCAAATTATGTGCTTATCATGTTTGGCTTGTTATATACAAACATTTTTTTATAAGACAATATTCCGTCACTTATCTCACCACATAAAAACACATTTAGAAATGATGATGTGCTTCTTAACAGTCGTGCACGCTATAGTATTAAATGCATACATAAACATTCTTTAATCAGTTTGTAGTTTATGTTTTTTTTTTTAATTTCTTATTTATGCAGATGTTTGATTCCAGTGCAAAATTGTTAAGTTGCTTGGATCAAATGTGAAATAAAACACTTTGTAGATTGTAAAGCATTGCTATTTACGTGCAAATAAATAAATATAGAAGCAACAATGTAACAAAAAAAAATTATTAATTTTTTAATACATCGTTAAATGCAAAAGCGTTAAAGACTATAATGCAATAAATCAAGTGGTGATGAAACTGAAATTATTTTTCGTGGAAGTGTAATCACCATACATACTTAATGTACGGGTTGGTTGAGTCGTGCATGTTTTATTCAATAGCAAAAATTAAATTAACGAAAAAACAATTTGTAATCTGCTACATGTATTAATTATAAATAAAATAAATATACACTATTCAAAAAAAAAAAAAACTCGAAATTTTTAAAAATAGTACATCTTGTGGCAAATGTTTCGTATTAATAAATATTCGACTACATGCTACTCTAATTTATCATTGCCCATGTATTTCAAACGTTTGGAAAT